>NC_069503.1:180256837-180435634 GCF_027579735.1 Bombina bombina | reverse complement strand
CGGCACGGATATCGGGCTGCCAAACCATACCATCTCTGAGGTAGAAGGAGCTATTGTTTCCCCACTTACATTCTCTCTTGTTTGGAACGTACCTGCTTGTTGCATGTGGTAATCCCTCTTTTTCAAGTGTGCCTGTTACCTAGTACGCTTTATAAGCTACCTACCACTATATAACACAGAGTTGTTGGATGTGTTATTGTCCGTTACCCAGTGTGTGTGCCTGTAGTCACCTTCAAGGGGGTTTTTCCTTATTGATTCTATCTTTTAATTTACACAGTAATATTTTATTTCCCAAAATTCCATTGACTGTGGATTCTAAATCATTTTAAAAGAACATACGTTTGCAAGATACTTTACCTTCATAGATGGAGATGATTTTTATTTCTTGTATTGTGAGATTAAAGTTGCACTTTTGATCAGGATTTGATTGTGAATTTGAAGTTAAATACACAAACGGGTAAAACAGTACATCTTCATATGTGTGTCATATTACCTATTGCTTTACCGGACAGATGATTAATAAGTAATTAGTGGTAATAATCATCATTATACATTTTTAATAATTTGTTGTATTTGGAGGTGCTTATAGTAGTATGGCTAGCTTCCCAATTTTATGACTAGGCCCGGATGTTCAAAGGATTCCAAGAATAAATTATCACTGCCATCTTGCAAAAAAAAGAAGGGGGTCTTACCCTCGCTTTGATTTAGTTTATGTAGGAAACAATAGGTCTCCCTTACCTTAGAACATTCCAAAATCTTTGCTAACGATTGCAAATGTCAGCAGCATGTAGGGGGGCATATATATATATATATATATATATATATATATATATATATATATATATATATATATATATATATATATATATATATATATATATATATATATATATATAAAGTTTACTTATGATATGAGCATTTCTTAAATCAATTGGTTTTGTTATACGTCAAATAATCCATATCCAAATTAATTTTCAAAGTAAATTATCTTTGTCTTAAAAATGCTTATCTGGCAAGTGAAATGCTGTTGACGTATTTTTTTTAGGAAAATGTCTACCTTCATATGTTTAGAACATATCTTCAAAGTTTCCTCTTTGTAATACAAGTTAACATTCAAAGAACGCTGTGGAATGCCTATATCTTCCCTATGTAGTATGATGACCATTGGTAAATGAAAAAAATATATATCACATTAATAATCTATTTGAGCTGGGACATTGAAGGGACATTAAACACTTTGAGATGGTAATATAAAATTATATATATATATATATATATATATATATATATATATATATATATATATATATCCTTCTGCAATATACTTTATCATTTATTTTGTCCCCTTTTCCTGTAATTCCATTCTGAAATTGTGAGCTTTTCAGTTCCTGTTAGAAATGGAAGTGCACAGAAGTCTGCATAGATGGCTGACACTGTGCGTATTACTGGCGAGGCGGTGCATCCTAACTAGATGGATTCACAGACAACCCCCGACCATTGCTCAATTTAAGCGTAGCTTGCTAAAACAACTGTTCATCGAACAGTACAATGTTAAATTAGATACAGGGCATAGATTAAATTATTTTCTTAAAAAATGGCGACCTCTGATTGTCGCTTTCGCTCCTTCAATGCAACAACAAATTTTCTGATGCTTTTCTGAGCCCTACTAATACCAGACTGACAATATGACCTAGGAAAGCGGGAGGCAGAGCAGAGTATCCCCCATTCTTTTTTTTTTTTTTTTTTTTTTGATAATGTTTAATGTGTTCAGGTTAATATGTTAAATTTATTAGGTTATTGATGTTGGAAAAAATAAGATAATTCTAAGAGACGGGGTGATCACATACATTTTGGACACTAGGGCAAAAGTCCACCGAATCTCACTCCTGGATGTTAAATGGAACTTGCTGCAGACATGACACATTTGAACACAGGTTTATGGACTTCTTCTTGCCCTATTATAATTATATTTATATGAAAATATTCAGCTGTTAGATTTTATTCAGGTCATACTGGTCTGCTCACCATATTGCTATGTTTTGTGGAATGTATCTGTTACTGGATCACTGTGTCTCTTCAATTAAAATAATAATAATAATAAAAAAAGAAAGAAATGGAAGTGCAGAACACTGTTATATTCCACACAGCCATTGGCTGCACACTCTAGTGACCTATTTATAACTGTCCCTAATTGGCCACAGCAGAGAAAGTAACCTAAGTTACAACATGGCAGTTCCTATTGTTTATTGACACAAAAACTTTGCACTTATTTTGTCAATATTTAAACAGGTAATGAAACTTTAAAAAATGTTATTCTCAGACTAATATTTTCTTTGAATGCATCATTCTAACTAGAATTTATTTAATTTTTAATGTCCCTTTAAGAGTATACTGTGCATGAGTGTGTAGTGTGTGTGTATATATGCATTACATAAAAAGGAAAATTGCAAGATTTCTAACATTGAAACTATTGAGCTGCTTCAATCGCACCAAACTAAGTTCTCAGTGTACAGAATAGGGGTTTACTGGAAGTACGAAACTACATTTAAACAATAATTCTATAGAACGTTTTCCGCGCAATTTCAGTTGGCAATGCATATACCTTTACAACACAACGTTGCAATAGTAGGACGAGTCTTAGCTCATCCGGCGCTATGTCTTAAAGGGACACAGTTACATGAAAGAGCAGGAATGTTGGAAGAAAGTCATTTTTTTATATTTTTCCTGAATAAATAAAAATATGAATTACATTTTTTAAGTGTAAACTAATATACCAGTAGGTACTTTCTGTTAATGCTATCAGCCAATAAGCATAAGCAGGGGGAATATATCAGCCAATGAGCATTGGCAGGAAGTGACTAATATTGCTATATGTTAGTTGCAGTTTAAATTTTTAAAAGCTATTTCACATTTTTTATGCAAATAAAATGTTTCAATGCTGCCCTTTTTATTTTTCTTCCTGATTCAGATAGAACATATGATTTTAAACAACTTTCCAATTTATTTCTATTATCATTCTTGTTTCATTTTCTTGGTATCCTTTATTGAAGGAGCAGCAATGCACTACTGGGAAGCTTCCTGAACACATCTGTCAGCCAATAACAGACATACTGTATATGTGCTGCACCTAGGTATTCTTCTCTACAAAAGATACCATGAGAAGAAAGCAAATTAGATAATAGAAGTACATTGTAAAGTTGTTTGAAATTGTATGCTCTATATGAATCATGAAAGAAAAAATTTGGGTTTCATATAAATTCACTGGCCCCTTGCTTATTTTAGAAATGGTTACAATTAGTGTTAAAGGGCCAGTCTACACTACAATTGTTATTGATTAAAAAATATAGATAATACCTTTTACTACCCATTCCCCAGCTGTGCACAACCAACATTGTTATATTAATATACTTTATAACATTTAAACTTCTAAATTTCTGACTGTTTCTAAACCACTAAAGACAGCCTCTTATCACATGTCTTTCCGTCCATAAGGCAGGGAGAGTCAACAACTTTATTCCTTACTGTTGGGAAGTACAACACCTGGCCACCAGGAGGATGCAAAGACACCCCAGCCAAGGGCTTAAATATCCCTCCCACTTTACACATCCCCCAGTCATTTTTTTGCCTTTTGTCACTATAAGAGGTGGCAGATAAGTGTCAGAAAATGTGGATAGTCCTGTAATGGGTATGTTCCCTTCAGGAAAGGATTGGAGTTTTCATGTCAACCTCTCAGTGAGAATATTGATGAGTTAGGGTCTGGAGATGCAGTGAGAGTTTTTCTGCGAACCCATCCAGACTGTTGCCTAACAGCTCCTGAGCAACCAGTGTTGACGAGTTTCACTGCTTGCTGTTACACACTCAAGTCCATGTCAGAAGCATTGCTGCAAGACTGTCAAACTTGAGAGGCCTTGCCTGTTCCACAGCATGGATCCTGGAGGGTAAGACCATTTTATATATACCCTTTTTCTATACAGGGTCACAATGTGGCTTCTTTATACCTCAATAGGATCAAGGGTTAATATCTCCTTCAGGGAGATTATTTGAACAGCTAGGCGTTATTTATAACTGCTTTAATGTGAGAGTTTTCTCCAACATAGGTGTGTCCGGTCCACGGCGTCATCCTTACTTGTGGGATATTCTCTTCCCCAACAGGAAATGGCAAAGAGCCCAGCAAAGCTGGTCACATGATCCCTCCTAGGCTCCGCCTACCCCAGTCATTCTCTTTGCCGTTGTACAGGCAACATCTCCACGGAGATGGCTTAGAGTTTTTTAGTGTTTAACTGTAGTTTTTATTATTCAATCAAGAGTTTGTTATTTTGAAATAGTGCTGGTATGTACTATTTACTCAGAAACAGAAAAGAGATGAAGATTTCTGTTTGTATGAGGAAAATGATTTTAGCAACCGTCACTAAAATCCATGGCTGTTCCACACAGGACTGTTGAGAGCAATTAACTTCAGTTGGGGGAACAGTGAGCAGTCTCTTGCTGCTTGAGGTATGACACATTCTAACAAGACGATGTAATGCTGGAAGCTGTCATTTTCCCTATGGGATCCGGTAAGCCATGTTTATTACGATCGTAAATAAGGGCTTCAAAAAGGGCTTATTAAGACTGTAGACTTTTTCTGGGCTAAATCGATTCATTATTAACACATATTTAGCCTTGAGGAATCATTTTATCTGGGTATTTTGATATAATAATATCGGCAGGCACTGTTTTAGACACCTTATTCTTTAGGGGCTTTCCCAAAGCATAGGCAGAGCCTCATTTTCGCGCCGGTGTTGCGCACTTGTTTTTGAGAAGCATGGCACGCTGTCGCATGTGAGAGGAGCTCTGATACTTAGAAAAGACTTTCTGAAGGCGTCATTTGGTATCGTATTCCCCTTGGGGCTTGGTTGGGTCTCAGCAAAGCAGATACCAGGGACTGTAAAGGGGTTAAAGTTCAAAACGGCTCCGGTTCCGTTATTTTAAGGGTTAAAGCTTTCAAATTTGGTGTGCAATACTTTTAAGGCTTTAAGACACTGTGGTGAAAATTTGGTGAATTTTGAACAATTCCTTCATGTTTTTTCGCAATTGCAGTAATAAAGTGTGTTCAGTTTAAAATTTAAAGTGACAGTAACGGTTTTATTTTAAAACGTTTTTTGTACTTTGTTATCAAGTTTATGCCTGTTTAACATGTCTGAACTACCAGATAGACTGTGTTCTGAATGTGGGGAAGCCAGAATTCCTATTCATTTAAATAAATGTGATTTATGTGACAATGACAATGATGCCCAGGATGATTCCTCAAGTGAGGGGAGTAAGCATGGTACTGCATCATTCCCTCCTTCGTCTACACGAGTCTTGCCCACTCAGGAGGCCCCTAGTACATCTAGCGCGCCAATACTCCTTACTATGCAACAATTAACGGCTGTAATGGATAATTCTGTCAAAAACATTTTAGCCAAAATGAACACTTATCAGCGTAAGCGCGACTGCTCTGTTTTAGATACTGAAGAGCATGACGACGCTGATAATAATATTTCTGAAGGGCCCCTAACCCAGTCTGATGGGGCCAGGGAGGTTTTGTCTGAGGGAGAAATTACTGATTCAGGGAACATTTCTCAACAAGCTGAACCTGATGTGATTGCATTTAAATTTAAGTTGGAACATCTCCGCATTCTGCTTAAGGAGGTATTATCCACTCTGGATGATTGTGACAAGTTGGTCATCCCAGAGAAACTATGTAAAATGGACAAGTTCCTAGAGGTGCCGGGGCTCCCAGAAGCTTTTCCTATACCCAAGCGGGTGGCGGACATTGTTAATAAAGAATGGGAAAGGCCCGGTATTCCTTTCGTCCCTCCCCCCATATTTAAAAAATTGTTTCCTATGGTCGACCCCAGAAAGGACTTATGGCAGACAGTCCCCAAGGTCGAGGGAGCGGTTTCCACTTTAAACAAACGCACCACTATACCCATACAGGATAGTTGTGCTTTCAAAGATCCTATGGATAAAAAATTAGAAGGTTTGCTTAAAAAGATGTTTGTTCAGCAGGGTTACCTTCTACAACCAATTTCATGCATTGTCCCTGTCGCTACAGCCGCATGTTTCTGGTTCGATGAGCTGATAAAGGCGGTCGATAGTGATTCTCCTCCTTATGAGGAGATTATGGACAGAATCAATGCTCTCAAATTGGCTAATTCTTTCACCCTAGACGCCACTTTGCAATTGGCTAGGTTAGCGGCTAAGAATTCTGGGTTTGCTATTGTGGCGCGCAGAGCGCTTTGGTTGAAATCTTGGTCGGCTGATGCGTCTTCCAAGAACAAGCTACTTAACATTCCTTTCAAGGGGAAAACGCTGTTTGGCCCTGACTTGAAAGAGATTATCTCTGTTATCACTGGGGGTAAGGGCCACGCCCTTCCTCAGGATCGGCCTTTCAAGGCAAAAAATAAACCTAATTTTCGTCCCTTTCGTAGAAACGGACCAGCCCAAAGTGCTACGTCCTCTAAGCAAGAGGGTAATACTTCTCAAGCCAAGCCAGCTTGGAGACCAATGCAAGGCTGGAACAAGGGAAAGCAGGCCAAGAAACCTGCCACTGCTACCAAGACAGCATGAAATGTTGGCCCCCGATCCGGGACCGGATCTGGTGGGGGGCAGACTCTCTCTCTTCGCTCAGGCTTGGGCAAGAGATGTTCTGGATCCTTGGGCGCTAGAAATAGTCTCCCAAGGTTATCTTCTGGAATTCAAGGGACTTCCCCCAAGGGGGAGGTTCCACAGGTCTCAGTTGTCTTCAGACCACATAAAAAGACAGGCATTCTTACATTGTGTAGAAGACCTGTTAAAAATGGGAGTGATTCATCCTGTTCCATTAAGAGAACAAGGGATGGGGTTCTACTCCAATCTGTTTATAGTTCCCAAAAAAGAGGGAACGTTCAGACCAATCTTAGATCTCAAGATCTTAAACAAGTTTCTCAAGGTTCCATCGTTCAAGATGGAAACCATTCGAACTATTCTTCCTTCCATCCAGGAAGGTCAATTCATGACCACGGTGGATTTAAAGGATGCGTATCTACATATTCCTTTCCACAAGGAACATCATCGGTTCCTGAGGTTCGCATTCCTGGACAAACATTACCAGTTCGTGGCGCTTCCTTTCGGATTAGCCACTGCTCCAAGGATTTTCACAAAGGTACTAGGGTCCCTTCTAGCTGTGCTAAGACCAAGGGGCATTGCTGTAGTACCTTACTTGGACGACATTCTGATTCAAGCGTCGTCCCTTCCTCAAGCAAAGGCTCACACGGACATTGTCCTGGCCTTTCTCAGATCTCACGGATGGAAAGTGAACGTGGAAAAGAGTTCTCTATCTCCGTCAACAAGGGTTCCCTTCTTGGGAACAATAATAGACTCCTTAGAAATGAGGATTTTTCTGACAGAGGCCAGAAAAACAAAACTTCTAGACTCTTGTCGGATACTTCATTCCGTTCCTCTTCCTTCCATAGCTCAGTGCATGGAAGTGATCGGGTTGATGGTAGCGGCAATGGACATAGTTCCTTTTGCGCGCATTCATCTAAGACCATTACAACTGTGCATGCTCAGTCAGTGGAATGGGGACTATACAGACTTGTCTCCGAAGATACAAGTAAATCAGAGGACCAGAGACTCACTCCATTGGTGGCTGTCCCTGGACAACCTGTCACGAGGGATGACATTCCGCAGACCAGAGTGGGTCATTATCACGACCGACGCCAGTCTGATGGGCTGGGGCGCGGTCTGGGGATCCCTGAAAGCTCAGGGTCTTTGGTCTCGGGAAGAATCTCTTCTACCGATAAATATTCTGGAACTGAGAGCGATATTCAATGCTCTCAAGGCTTGGCCTCAGCTAGCGAGGGCCAAGTTCATACGGTTTCAATCAGACAACATGACAACTGTTGCGTACATCAACCATCAGGGGGGAACAAGGAGTTCCCTGGCGATGGAAGAAGTGACCAAAATCATTCTATGGGCGGAGTCTCACTCCTGCCACCTGTCTGCTATCCACATCCCAGGAGTGGAAAATTGGGAAGCGGATTTTCTGAGTCGTCAGACATTGCATCCGGGGGAGTGGGAACTCCATCCGGAAATCTTTGCCCAAGTCACTCAGCTGTGGGGCATTCCAGATATGGATCTGATGGCCTCTCGTCAGAACTTCAAAGTTCCTTGCTACGGGTCCAGATCCAGGGATCCCAAGGCGGCTCTAGTGGATGCACTAGTAGCACCTTGGACCTTCAAACTAGCTTATGTGTTCCCGCCGTTTCCTCTCATCCCCAGGCTGGTAGCCAGGATCAATCAGGAAAGGGCGTCGGTGATCTTGATAGCTCCTGCGTGGCCACGCAGGACTTGGTATGCAGATCTGGTGAATATGTCATCGGCTCCACCTTGGAAGCTACCTTTGAGACGAGACCTTCTTGTTCAGGGTCCGTTCGAACATCCGAATCTGGTTTCACTCCAGCTGACTGCTTGGAGATTGAACGCCTGATCTTATCGAAGCGAGGGTTCTCAGATTCTGTTATCGATACTCATGTTCAGGCCAGAAAGCCTGTAACTAGAAAGATTTACCACAAAATTTGGAAAAAATATATCTGTTGGTGTGAATCTAAAGGATTCCCTTGGGACAAGGTTAAGATTCCTAGGATTCTATCCTTCCTTCAAGAAGGATTGGAAAAAGGATTATCTGCAAGTTCCCTGAAGGGACAGATTTCTGCCTTGTCTGTGTTACTTCACAAAAAGCTGGCCGCTGTGCCAGATGTTCAAGCCTTTGTTCAGGCTCTGGTTAGAATTAAGCCTGTTTACAAACCTTTGACTCCTCCTTGGAGTCTCAATTTAGTTCTTTCAGTTCTTCAGGGGGTTCCGTTTGAACCCTTGCATTCCGTTGATATTAAGTTATTATCTTGGAAAGTTTTGTTTTTAGTTGCAATTTCTTCTGCTAGAAGAGTTTCAGAATTATCTGCTCTGCAGTGTTCTCCTCCTTATCTGGTGTTCCATGCAGATAAGGTGGTTTTACGTACTAAACCTGGTTTTCTTCCAAAAGTTGTTTCTAACAAAAACATTAACCAGGAGATTATCGTACCTTCTCTGTGTCCGAAACCAGTTTCAAAGAAGGAACGTTTGTTGCACAATTTGGATGTTGTTCGCGCTCTAAAATTCTATTTAGATGCTACAAAGGATTTTAGACAAACATCTTCCTTGTTTGTTGTTTATTCCGGTAAAAGGAGAGGTCAAAAAGCAACTTCTACCTCTCTCTCTTTTTGGATTAAAAGCATCATCAGATTGGCTTACGAGACTGCCGGACGGCAGCCTCCCGAAAGAATCACAGCTCATTCCACTAGGGCTGTGGCTTCCACATGGGCCTTCAAGAACGAGGCTTCTGTTGATCAGATATGTAGGGCAGCGACTTGGTCTTCACTGCACACTTTTACCAAATTTTACAAGTTTGATACTTTTGCTTCTTCTGAGGCTATTTTTGGGAGAAAGGTTTTGCAAGCCGTGGTGCCTTCCATTTAGGTGACCTGATTTGCTCCCTCCCTTCATCCGTGTCCTAAAGCTTTGGTATTGGTTCCCACAAGTAAGGATGACGCCGTGGACCGGACACACCTATGTTGGAGAAAACAGAATTTATGTTTACCTGATAAATTACTTTCTCCAACGGTGTGTCCGGTCCACGGCCCGCCCTGGTTTTTTTAATCAGGTCTGATAATTTATTTTCTTTAACTACAGTCACCACGGTACCATATGGTTTCTCCTATGCAAATATTCCTCCTTAACGTCGGTCGAATGACTGGGGTAGGCGGAGCCTAGGAGGGATCATGTGACCAGCTTTGCTGGGCTCTTTGCCATTTCCTGTTGGGGAAGAGAATATCCCACAAGTAAGGATGACGCCGTGGACCGGACACACCGTTGGAGAAAGTAATTTATCAGGTAAACATAAATTCTGTTTTTTTGGCCTCATAGACTGTGTACTTTTGGCTTGGAAGAAACAGGTTTCACTTTCGTTTTGGAGTGTTGCGTAGCTCATAATAGCTTAGCTCCTTTTCCTTCCTAAGGCATGGAGAGTCCACAATGTCATTACAATTACTAGTGGTAATATCACTCCTGACCAACAGGAGGAGGCAAAGAGCACCACAGCAAAGCTGCTAAGTGTCACTCCCCTACCCATAATCCCCAGTCATTCTCTGCCTCTGCCAATGAAGGAGGTGAAGTTTGGGGTCTGAAGAAGTTAATTCCTTTTTTGTGTACTTTTCCCTGCAAGCAAGGATTTGGGTTTAGCTAAGTCCACATCAATCTCTTCAGTAGAGTAGTGATGGCTTTTAAGCAGTTAGGAATTTGTGAGGTAGTCCTTACTTTTTTTCTAACATATTGCTGCCCTAGTTATAGAAGGCCAGAGTTGGTTACTCTGTTCTTTATTTTTTCTACAGGTCTCTGTAAGGAGTATGTGTCCATTCATGCCTTGTTAGTTGTCTTCCTGCCGGACAGCTAGATTGCAGGTAAGTGCTTTTTGTGTTCTAGGTATTGGAGACTTGCACTTCAGTAAATTATTTAACTCAGCAACATATTGAATCCTTTTATATATAGGATTTTATTGGGTAGTGTGCAGGCACTAAGTATGGAGACTAAGGGGTTAATTTCTCCTCATGTGGGAAAGTTCCTCTGTAGCACTTTTATGAATATTTTTATTCATTTTCTAGTGTGTAAACAAATAAGAGGGAATTTGTGTTGCATGAGGCATTATAGTACAAGAGTTTTTGAACGTATAAGACTTTTTTTGTTAATTAGCACGACTCTAATAACTTATTGGTCGGTCATGTGACTAACGGCTCTTCCGTCACAGAGCAAAGTAGTGTCTTCTCAGCTCGGATAGATTATAGAGTGGTTTGTGGGCTGCCGGCAGCGTATCTTTCTAATTGTAAAGCTTCTGGAGGATGGTCGGATGCCTCAGAATATCTGAGGGGTAGAAGTTCTGAGTGTTTTTCTTTTTAAACTGTTTTTGTAGCGTGTATCGCTCTGTTAGTTTCAAGTAGTGATTTAAAGTGACTTTATTTCTCCTTTACTTTGGGAATTTTTTGTAAGCTATGGATATGGAATAAAATTCTGAGTCCTTTGTCAGATGTTTATGTCTTGTGGCCCAAATTGTTTTGCCTATGCAATTCTGTACTACATATTTAGCAAGAACACTATAGTGTAAAGATAAATTGTTGCCCTCTATGCCTAATGTCTTTTAGGATGATGCTGTCCAGGCAATGCCACAGCTTTCTCCTCAAAATGTCCCAAGCCTTAATGGTGTCACATACAGTGCCCTTCAGTTCTTTTCAACCTCCTGGAGGAGTTTATTTTTCTTCGGCATTATCTGCTTTTCCAATGCCGGGAAAATGCAAGTGGAAAATTAGACATTCAGATAGTAAGGTTTCTGTTCTTCCTACTGCAACGCAGGTTGCCCTCCCTCATAAGTCTGATAAGGAGGATACGTCGGTAGCCTCTGAGGGTGAAATCTCAGATTCGGACAGTATAATTCCTTCATCTGATACTGAAGAAGTAAACTTCACATTTAAGCTTGAACACCTTTGTGTACTGTTAAAGGAGGTTTTGACTACCTTGGACGACTCAGATACTTCTGTCGTCAACCCTAAGAAGTCTAGTAAACTTAACAAATACTATGATGTTTCTTCCAATGTGGAATTGTTTCCTGTTCCAGACCGTGTGACGGAGATTATTTCACAGGAATGGGATAAGCCAGGGATACCTTTCTCCCTGTCTCCCATCTTTAAAAGGATGTTTCCTGTTCCATTAAGGATTCATGGCGCACAGTGCCTTAAGTAGAAGGGGCTATTTCTACTCTGGCTAAGAGAATTACGATCCCTATAGAGGATAGCTGCTCCTTTAAGGATCCCGTGGACAAAAAGCTGGAGGCTTATTTGAAAAAAGAAAAAAAGTATGTTCATCAAGGTCTTCAATGGCAACCTGCAGTTTGTATTGCCACAGTAGAAAGTGTGGCATCTTATTGGTGTGACGCCTTGTCTGAATCAATTTTAGTAGAGACTCAGTTGGAGGAGATCCAAGATAGGATTAAGGCTCTCAAACTAGCCAATTCCTTTATTTCTGATGCTAACATGCAAGTTATTAGACTGGGAGCCAATATTTCTGGCTTCGCTGTCTAAGCCCGCAAGGCTTTTTGTGGCTAAAATCTTGGTCAGGTGATATTACCTCCAAGTCCAAGCTTCTGGTGCTTCCTTACAAGGGTAAGACCTTGTTTGGACCTGGTCTGGCAGAAATAATTTCTGATATTACGGAAAAGGTATTTTCTACCACAAGACAAGAAGAACAGACCTAAAGGATGTCAAAGTAATCAGTTTCTAATTGCTCCATCGTGGCCGCGAAAGACGTGGTTTGCGGATCTGGTGGGAATGTTCTGATATCCTCAGTGGAGGTTACCTTTTCGCAGAGATCTGCTGATACAGGGTCCCTTCGTTCATCAAAATCTAGATTCTCTGAGGCTGACTGCGTGGAGATTGAACGCTTAGTCTTAGCCAAGAGAGGGGTTTCTAAGAGTGTTATCGACACTCTGGTTCAAGCTTGTAAGCCAGTTACTCGTCATATCTACCATAAAGTGTGGAGGACTTACTTGTACTGGTGTGAAGAGCGTGGCTTTTCCTCGCATAAGGTTAAGGTTGCCAGAATTTTATCTTTTCTCCAGGATGGACTGGAGAAGGGTCTATCTGCTAGTTCCCTGAAAGGACAGATATCGGCCCTGTCAGGGCTACTGCACAAGAGATTGGCTGAGCTTCCGGATGTGCAGTCCTTTAAATCTCTGACTAGGATCAGACCTGTGTTTAGATCTGGGGCTCTGCCTTGGAGCCTTAATCTTGTTCTTAGTGTTTTGCAGCAGGCTCTGTTTTGAGCCTATACATACCGTTGACATTAAATTGTTATCTTGGAAGGTTCTTTTTTTTGCTGGCTATTGCCTCTGCGCGCAGAGTTTCTGAGATTTCTGCTTCACAATGTGACTCCCCTTATCTTGTTTTCCATGCTGATAAGGCGTTTTTATGTACTAAATTAGGGTTCCTCCCTAAGGTGTTGTCGGACCGTAACATTAATTAAGAAATTGTTGTTCCTTCCTTGTGTCCTAATCCTCCTTCAGCGAAGGAACTCTTGCTTCACAATCTGGATTTGGTTTGTGCCTTGAAGTTCTATCTTCAGGCTACTAAGGAATTCAGACAATCATCCTCTTTGTTTTTCATCTATACCAGGAAGTGTAAGGGGCAGAAGGCTACTACGACTTCCCTATCTTTCTTGTTGAGGAGTGTTATCCGCTTAGCTTATGAGACAGCCGGGCGACAGCTTCCGTCTGGGCTTTTTAAGAAGAAGCCTCTATGGATCAGATTTGTAAGGCGGCTACCTGGTCCTCCTTACAGACTTTTTCTAAATTTTACAAGTTTGATGTGTTTGTTTCGGCTGAAGCAACTTTCGGGAGAAAAGTTTTGCAGGCTGTGGTGCCCTCAGAATACGGTCCGCCTCCTTTTTTGTTCCCTCGCATTATTCATTGTGTCCTTTACAGCTTGGATATAGTTTTCCCAACAGCAAGGAATTAAGTTGTGGACTCTCCCTACCTTATGGAAGGAAAACATAATTTATGCTTGCCAGATAAATTTATTTCCTCCCTGGCAGGGAGAGTCCACGACCCCGCCTGTAAATTTTTTTTTTGATGGGCGGCTCCCTTTTTTATTATTTCTTCTGGCACCTTTATATCCTGATGTTTCTCCTACTTTTCCTTGTTCCCTCGGTAGAATGACTACCGGGGGGGGGGGGGGGGGGAGTGGGAGGTATATTTAAGCCTTTGGCTGTGGTGTCTTTGCCTCCTCCTGGTGGCCAGGTTTTGTATTTCACAACAGTAAGGAATGAAATTGTGGACTCTGCTTGCCAGGAAGGAAAGGAATTTATCTGGTAACCATCAATTATGTTTTTATTAGCTTTTCACAACAAGAGATAGTTGTAGTTATTTAACAGTTAGCACAACACAATACTAAATACAAGTCAATTGATAATAAATAAAAAGTCATGTAATCAGGGGGCTGTCAGAAGATGCTTAAATACAAGGTAATCGCAGAGGTAAAAAGTATATTAATATAACCGTTTTGGTTAAGCAAAGCTGGGGAATTGTAATAAAGAGATTATCTATCTTTTAAAACAATACAAATTCTATTGTAGACTGTCCCTTTAATAAAAAAGTGTTTAAATCATAATTACTGGGTAGTTTGTATTCCTTTTATCAGTTGTCCTTCTCTGCTTAGAATTATGCATTTACAGCCTGTGATTGGCTGAGCAAGCCAATGGGAAAGTGGGGAAGGTAGAACTGTGGGCTATATTCACTACAGGTAAATTATTTTGTATACAGGTAGCCCTCAGTTTACGCCGGGGTTAGGTTCCAGAAGGAATGGTTGTAAATTGAAACCGTTGTAAATTGAAACCCAGCATTATTAATCTAATAAAATAGATTGTATCATCCTCAAAGTAAGTTTAATGAACAAAAACATTTGCTAAACCGCACCTAATAAAATTATCACACAAACACAGACTGTATCATCATCAATCTAAGTTTAAAGGGACTTAATACTCATATGCTAAATCACTTGAAACTGATGCAGTATAACTGTAAAAAGCTGACAGGAAAATATCACCTGAGCATCTCTATGTAAAAAAGGAAGATATTTTACCTCACAATGTCCTCAGCTCAGCAGAGTAAGTTCTGTGTAAAAAGTTATACTTCACCTGCTCCCAGCTGCAGGGAAAAAAATAAATAAAAATGAAGAAATGAACAGCAGCCAATCAGAATCAGCAGTGCTGAGGTCATGAACTCTTACTGTGATCTCATGAGATTTGACTTAACTCTCATGAGATTTCATAGTAAGCTTCATTTACCTGATTGGTGAAATAATATGAGAGTTCAAGAGGCTCATCCTTTCAGCTGTCCCAGGACAGACACACTAAAATGCTGCTTAGAAATCCTTTACAATGGGAGGTGGCTACTGAGGAACTTTTGAGGTAAAATATCTTTCTTTTTTACATAGAGATGTTCAGGTGATATTTTCTAGTCGGCTTTTTACAGCTATACTGCATCACTTTCAAGTGTTTAAACATTTGGGTATTATGGCCCTTTAATGAACAAAAACAAAATAATTACACAACAGACTGTATCATCATCAAACTAAGTTTAATGAAGAAAAACGTTTTTTTACTTGCCTTTTTCTGCAGCTAAGGGAAGTGGTTGCTAGATCTTGTTCCTTTAAAAACGGCTCCATTGCTCAGGTCTGGTTATACACTGATTAATTTCAGCCTGCCTGTGATTAATCACACAACAGACTGTATCATCATCAAACTAAGTTTAATTAACAAAACGTTTTTTTACTTGCCTTTTTCTGCAAACAGTTATCTGCATTGAGTCTGCATCTAAGGGAAGTGGCTCTAGATCTTGTTCCTTTGAAAGCTGATCCATTGATCACGTCTGGCTTGCCTGGCTTTGCAAGTCTTTGCTGCAACACAAGCGGACAGCTCCACCTACTGGCTATTTTAATGTATGCATGTGCTAATGCTTTCAATAGGAGTCAATGCTTTTCAATAGCAGTCACATGACTGGAAAAAAAGGGCGTTATTCTGAAACGGCGCAAATTGAACCGTCATAAACAGAGGGCCACCTGTACTTCATATCACTTTATTTAGCTCTTTAAAAAATATGCTTGAATGTTTCAGTATTTAGTGTCCATCTAAGAATAGTAAAATGAATCATTTTATTTTTATACTAGAATGCCCCTTTAACCTCCTCCATGGCTGATAAACAGGCTTCCCGCAGCCTTTACTGTGGGCCGTGAAATGCCTTGAAACATTAAGGAAAATATTTTTACAAAAATCTATTATACATTTGAAAATGTCCATTTTGCTGCAACAAAGAAAATAAATGACTTAATGCAAAGAAAATGTGTTTGTTGTGAATTGTGAAAGTTTGCTGTGTGCACTTGTGTTATAAGGTGTTTCCTATAATGGTGTAAGCAATGTGGGTAAATGTTTTTTCAGAAGTCTGAGTCACTGTATCATTCAATGAGTGAGATGAGAAGTTAGTGCATGTAATGCATCTACTGGCAGTTTGGATGTGTGACCTGAATTTATATATTCAGTGTATATAATATTGTATGGGCAAATAAATTGAAATATAAGATGGCAGCTAGATATGTTTGTCAGGCATATTTTTTTATGGGACATTGTAAGGGCAATATAGTACACATCCCAAAATATGTGCACCTCTGCAGACAAGTTATCCCACATCAAACTAAGTTTAATGAAGAAAAACGTTTTTTTACTTGCCTTTTTCTGCAGCTAAGGGAAGTGGTTGCTAGATCTTGTTCCTTTAAAAACGGCTCCATTGCTCAGGTCTGGTTATACACTGATTAATTTCAGCCTGCCTGTGATTAATCACACAACAGACTGTATCATCATCAAACTAAGTTTAATTAACAAAACGTTTTTTTACTTGCCTTTTTCTGCAAACAGTTATCTGCATTGAGTCTGCATCTAAGGGAAGTGGCTCTAGATCTTGTTCCTTTGAAAGCTGATCCATTGATCACGTCTGGCTTGCCTGGCTTTGCAAGTCTTTGCTGCAACACAAGCGGACAGCTCCACCTACTGGCTATTTTAATGTATGCATGTGCTAATGCTTTCAATAGGAGTCAATGCTTTTCAATAGCAGTCACATGACTGGAAAAAAAGGGCGTTATTCTGAAACGGCGCAAATTGAACCGTCATAAACCGAGGGCCACCTGTACTTCATATCACTTTATTTAGCTCTTTAAAAAATATGCTTGAATGTTTCAGTATTTAGTGTCCATCTAAGAATAGTAAAATGAATCATTTTATTTTTATACTAGAATGCCCCTTTAACCTCCTCCATGGCTGATAAACAGGCTTCCCGCAGCCTTTACTGTGGGCCGTGAAATGCCTTGAAACATTAAGGAAAATATTTTTACAAAAATCTATTATACATTTGAAAATGTCCATTTTGCTGCAACAAAGAAAATAAATGACTTAATGCAAAGAAAATGTGTTTGTTGTGAATTGTGAAAGTTTGCTGTGTGCACTTGTGTTATAAGGTGTTTCCTATAATGGTGTAAGCAATGTGGGTAAATGTTTTTTCAGAAGTCTGAGTCACTGTATCATTCAATGAGTGAGATGAGAAGTTAGTGCATGTAATGCATCTACTGGCAGTTTGGATGTGTGACCTGAATTTATATATTCAGTGTATATAATATTGTATGGGCAAATAAATTGAAATATAAGATGGCAGCTAGATATGTTTGTCAGGCATATTTTTTTATGGGACATTGTAAGGGCAATATAGTACACATCCCAAAATATGTGCACCTCTGCAGACAAGTTATCCCACATCAAACTAAGTTTAATGAAGAAAAACGTTTTTTTACTTGCCTTTTTCTGCAGCTAAGGGAAGTGGTTGCTAGATCTTGTTCCTTTAAAAACGGCTCCATTGCTCAGGTCTGGTTATACACTGATTAATTTCAGCCTGCCTGTGATTAATCACACAACAGACTGTATCATCATCAAACTAAGTTTAATTAACAAAACGTTTTTTTACTTGCCTTTTTCTGCAAACAGTTATCTGCATTGAGTCTGCATCTAAGGGAAGTGGCTCTAGATCTTGTTCCTTTGAAAGCTGATCCATTGATCACGTCTGGCTTGCCTGGCTTTGCAAGTCTTTGCTGCAACACAAGCGGACAGCTCCACCTACTGGCTATTTTAATGTATGCATGTGCTAATGCTTTCAATAGGAGTCAATGCTTTTCAATAGCAGTCACATGACTGGAAAAAAAGGGCGTTATTCTGAAACGGCGCAAATTGAACCGTCATAAACCGAGGGCCACCTGTACTTCATATCACTTTATTTAGCTCTTTAAAAAATATGCTTGAATGTTTCAGTATTTAGTGTCCATCTAAGAATAGTAAAATGAATCATTTTATTTTTATACTAGAATGCCCCTTTAACCTTCTCCATGGCTGATAAACAGGCTTCCCGCAGCCTTTACTGTGGGCCGTGAAATGCCTTGAAACATTAAGGAAAATATTTTTACAAAAATCTATTATACATTTGAAAATGTCCATTTTGCTGCAACAAAGAAAATAAATGACTTAATGCAAAGAAAATGTGTTTGTTGTGAATTGTGAAAGTTTGCTGTGTGCACTTGTGTTATAAGGTGTTTCCTATAATGGTGTAAGCAATGTGGGTAAATGTTTTTTCAGAAGTCTGAGTCACTGTATCATTCAATGAGTGAGATGAGAAGTTAGTGCATGTAATGCATCTACTGGCAGTTTGGATGTGTGACCTGAATTTATATATTCAGTGTATATAATATTGTATGGGCAAATAAATTGAAATATAAGATGGCAGCTAGATATGTTTGTCAGGCATATTTTTTTATGGGACATTGTAAGGGCAATATAGTACACATCCCAAAATATGTGCACCTCTGCAGACAAGTTATCCCACATCAAACTAAGTTTAATGAAGAAAAACGTTTTTTTACTTGCCTTTTTCTGCAGCTAAGGGAAGTGGTTGCTAGATCTTGTTCCTTTAAAAACGGCTCCATTGCTCAGGTCTGGTTATACACTGATTAATTTCAGCCTGCCTGTGATTAATCACACAACAGACTGTATCATCATCAAACTAAGTTTAATTAACAAAACGTTTTTTTACTTGCCTTTTTCTGCAAACAGTTATCTGCATTGAGTCTGCATCTAAGGGAAGTGGCTCTAGATCTTGTTCCTTTGAAAGCTGATCCATTGATCACGTCTGGCTTGCCTGGCTTTGCAAGTCTTTGCTGCAACACAAGCGGACAGCTCCACCTACTGGCTATTTTAATGTATGCATGTGCTAATGCTTTCAATAGGAGTCAATGCTTTTCAATAGCAGTCACATGACTGGAAAAAAAGGGCGTTATTCTGAAACGGCGCAAATTGAACCGTCATAAACCGAGGGCCACCTGTACTTCATATCACTTTATTTAGCTCTTTAAAAAATATGCTTGAATGTTTCAGTATTTAGTGTCCATCTAAGAATAGTAAAATGAATCATTTTATTTTTATACTAGAATGCCCCTTTAACCTCCTCCATGGCTGATAAACAGGCTTCCCGCAGCCTTTACTGTGGGCCGTGAAATGCCTTGAAACATTAAGGAAAATATTTTTACAAAAATCTATTATACATTTGAAAATGTCCATTTTGCTGCAACAAAGAAAATAAATGACTTAATGCAAAGAAAATGTGTTTGTTGTGAATTGTGAAAGTTTGCTGTGTGCACTTGTGTTATAAGGTGTTTCCTATAATGGTGTAAGCAATGTGGGTAAATGTTTTTTCAGAAGTCTGAGTCACTGTATCATTCAATGAGTGAGATGAGAAGTTAGTGCATGTAATGCATCTACTGGCAGTTTGGATGTGTGACCTGAATTTATATATTCAGTGTATATAATATTGTATGGGCAAATAAATTGAAATATAAGATGGCAGCTAGATATGTTTGTCAGGCATATTTTTTATGGGACATTGTAAGGGCAATATAGTACACATCCCAAAATATGTGCACCTCTGCAGACAAGTTATCCCACCACACCAATGTCCAGAAACCATTTCTGCCTGAATCTGGTTTTGTACTAGATAGTATTGCCTTGCTTAAAGGGGCTCCTTCAAGGCTGGAAGCACTGAACTAAATAGTGACACTTTATGCTGTAGCTTTAAAAGGACTTTTAAACAACGGTTAATGTTATGTAAATATTATGCTTTGTCCTATGATCCCTTAAAAGGCCAAAAAGCAAAAGATTCCCCAAAACTTCCAAGACAACTTTATCCCACGCACCTCACTAGTATCCCAGTATAAACAGAGCATACCATTTAAAGAAAAGTTTCCAATTTACTTCTCTTATCAAATGTGCTCTTTTCTGTTGAAGAGATACCTAGGTAGGCATCTGGAGCACTACATGGCAGGAACTAGTACTGTCATCTAGTGCTCTTGCAAATGGGTAACATTGTAGCAAAACTGCTGCCATAGAGTGCTCCAGAAATGGGCCGGCTTCTAAGCATACATCTCTGCTTTTCAACAAAAGGTACCAAGAGAATGAAGATACATTGATAATAGAAGTAAGTTAGAAAGTTTTTCAAAATTACATGCTCTGTCTGAATCATGAGAGAAAAATGTTGAGTTTCATATCTCTTATATAATATTCTTTGTTGAAAGGGGTTCTTAGATTGAACTGAGGCCCAATTCTCCCCCTCTTTTAATGTAAGACAGAGGGTAGATTGGAGTATGGGGCAGTGACAGTTACTCCTGATGATGGAATTTGTCACAGGCCTGCCACAGGTGTTGCGGGGACAAGTCCCTTCGCCTACTCCTGTTTACTCCTTCATTTATATTCTCTGTTGTAATGTGCTCAGCACTGGATGGGCTATCTACTGGAAGCGGTAATCTTTGCAGCAGTAAGCACAGTGGAGGGGTGCTAACATATCACATTGACACTCTCATAGCCCACACGCTTTTAGCAGGTACATTTGACATGTTACATCATAGCCAAGGGATTTATTAATAGCAGACCTTATCACTGTTACATAACGTTCTGGGTATTATTGTCTATGTGTTACTGGAGACTTTAGAGGCAGTAAGGACCTCTGTTTTAGTACACACTTAGAATTCTTTGTTGCTAATGTTTATTCAGGTTGCATCACTCTTATCTTGGCACGCTTCCGCTTTGAGGCTCTTAATGGTTCCTTAGCGCGCTCCCGCTGTACTTAGTTAGCACGCTCTTGATACAATGAGTGTTCATTTTATTTTTGTTTGTGTGCTCCTGGGGTATATTGTCTCTTATAGCGCACTTCAGCTATTTAATCTATAGCATGCTCCGGCTTTTGTTACGCTGTAGAAAGACAATTCGTGTTACTGCCTCAAGCTCCCAGTTTTCTATTAGCACGCTTCTTTTTTCTATTCTAATTTTGGTACCTGTGCTATCTTGGCTGGCGTTGTGACAGTTAATTTTTTCTTGATGCACTAACAGCTGGTCCTTTGTGTAATTTCCTAATATCGCAGTGTCTGACCTGTCAGCTACTCAAAACTCCATTATCTCAAGAGGGTGTAAGCTTCCCAAACATTTTCAAAAGGCAGGTTACATTTTTATGTTTTTTATAATTGCGTATTTGTTATAACAAAGTTCCTTATTGTATTTTTCCTTTATCTTTGACTTCATCATTTAAGTCCCTGCATACTTGTGCCTTAATTTCTGTCTGCTACATTCTTTACATAACAATGGAACATAATGTAACTGTCGTTATTATTGCTGAACCTTTAGAGAGTAGATCCTCCAGTTCATATATGTAGCTCATGTATGGATCACCTTATGCATTCTAACTAGTCTAATGCCGTGCTTGTCTCTAAAGGTGTCTGTCCCTCCCTCCTTTTTGTATGGTACAGGGCAGTAATTCAGATTTTGCTACTGGTTTTAAAGATTTTGTGTGTTCTTCTGTGTCTGAGATGTTGGCTCCTCTTCTCAAAAACAAGATTCTTTCACACATTTTTGGAAATCTTTTTCCTTGACAGATCAAAGAAGAACAAAGTTGCAACCAAATTCAGTCTCTAACGAATCCTACTGTAGTTTGCTGCATCAGATGCAATTATTTTTGCTCTGTTTCACAAGACCACCTCAGTTATGCATGCTACGTCAGTAGTGGAAGGATTACACTCTGCTTTTTCAAAGGATCCTTTTGAATCCAGCTACAAGGAATTCTCTGTCCTGGTAAATAGAGAACCAGTCCATTCCTTAGGGAGCTTCTTTTGCCCATCCAACCTAGACAATAATTACAACTGGCGCAAGTCTCTCTTGGGTTGGGATGTAGTATGGGGGTCCAGGAGAGCACAGGGAGTTTGGTCTCTTCATGAGGCGAGGTTATCAATAAAGATCCTAGAATTTTATTCTATCTTCAAGGCTCTCTAGTGATGGACTCTTCTAAAAGAAGAGGCTTTCTTTTGCTTTCAATTAGACATTTCCACAACAGTAGCATATATCAATTACCAAGGGGGAACTTGCAGTCCTCTGATGAAGGATTCTATCTTGGGTCGAGAAAAATCTTTGTACAATTTCTGCTATTCATATCCCCGGGGTAAAAAAATGGGAAGCAGATTATCAGAGTTGCCAATCGCTTCATCCAGGAGAATCGTCTTTACATCAAGAAGTGTTCAATCAGATTGTAGAAAGATGGTCTCATTTTATAATTCATTATTTTGCAACATCTAGGGATCCTCAGTTAGTGTCAGTAGATGATCTAGCAGCTCCCTGGTCATTTCAACTTGCTTAAATTGTGATAGTTCCAACTTGGCCAACTTGGCCACGCAGAACTTGGTACACTGATCTGATTCTTTGGTGCAGTTGTCCATTGTGGTCTATTTCTCTAAGACACAACCTTCTCTATCAGGGTCCTTTCTATCATCAAGATCTTAAGGGGGCAGTCTACACCTTAGCCATCTTAAAGTCTTACTTTAGATTAAGCTGCAAATATCCTCCTGCACCCTTTCTATATCATGCAGCAGTAACAGTAAAAAAATATATATTTTAAAATGGCTTTTTTTTTGGTCAGTAAATGGCTACCAAGCTTTGCCCACTAATGACATTTCAAAGTGACCAAAAAACAAGCCATTTTAATTTTTTTTTTTTACTGTTACTGCTGCATGATATAGAAAGGGTGTAGGAGGATATTTGCAGCTTAATCTAAAGTAAGACTTTAAAGGGGCAGTAAACCTAAAAAAATAATGTAATATAATTCTGCACATAGTGCATAAAGTATTGCAGGCACATTTTATTAAAAAAAAGAATTTTTCAGAACGCCACTCAGTGCTCTAGTCACAGCCCGGCCTGATCGCGCAATTACACTCAATGTAGCTTGCTCCCATAAGCCTGCAATACTTTAAAGTATAACGTTAGCGCTACGATAATTTAATATAATTCCGCACTATGTGCAGAATTATATTACATTATTTTGTAGGTTTACTGCTCCTTTAAGATGACTAAGGTGTAGACTGTCCATTTAAAGGACCGGTAAATACAGTAAATTTACATAATCGACAAATGTGTGATAAAAAGACAATGCAATAGCACATAGTCTGAATTTCAAATCAACTTCATTTCTGACAAATTTCAAAGTTTTGTCTATTTCCACTTCTGTTGTGTCATGTGACAGCCATCATCCAGTCGAACATGCATATATGATATATGTATATTCTGTTTATTCTTGCACATGCTCAGTAGTTGCTGGTGATTTAAAAAGTGTAAATATAAAAAGACTGCACATTTGTTTAAAATGTCATGCTCCTATCTGAATCATGAAATAATCATGACATTTAATATTGACTTGAGTGTCCCTTTTAAGTCTCTCAATTTTTGAAGGCTTGGAGATTTTTAGAATTAGGCGTTCAGAGAGGTTTTTCAGATGAAGTTTTAGAAACTTTAGTTACAAGCTTCAAAACCTGTTACTAGAAAAAAAATGATCATAACATTTGTAAAGTTTTTCTTTTCTGGTGTGAGAAGAATGGCTTCAGTTGGCATGCTTTTATAATTCGTAGGATTTTTTTAAAAATTTGTACAAGAGGGTTCAGATAAGGTTTTTTTTTTAATCTGCAAGCTCTTTAAAAGGTCAAATTTCAGCTGTGTCTGTTATTCCACAAAAAGGTTGCAAAACTTCATGACATTCAGAGTTTAGTTCATGCCATAGTTTGGATTCATGTCCTGTTATCAAAGTGATAGTGAACTCTCTCCTTTGTAAAAACTGATCCGGAATGTTAGTGATATTTTAGATGGAATTTAATTTATCTGTTGTAATGAAGATGCGCTATAACTTACTTTTTAAAGGGACAGTCTACACCAGAATTTGTATTGTTTAAAAAGATAGATAATCCCTTTATTAACTTTATTACCCATTCCCTAGTTTTGCATAACCAACACACAGTTATATAAATACACTTTTCTCTTGTTAAGTGTGTTCAGTCCACAGGTCATCCATTACTTATGGGATATATTCTCCTTCCCAACAGGAAGTTGCAAGAGGATCACCCAAGCAGAGCTGCTATATAGCTCCTCCCCTCACATGTCATATCCAGTCATTCTCTTGCAACCCTCAACAAAGAAGGAGGTCGCGAGAGGAGCTGGAGTTTTACTTAATTATTCTTCAATCAAAAGTTTGTTATTTTAAAATGACACCGGAGTGTGCCGTTTTTTGTATCTCAGGCAGTATTTGGAGAAGAATCTGCCTGTGTTTTTCTATGATCTTAGCAGACGTAACTAAGATCCGCTGACTGTTCTCTATTCTGAGGAGTAGGGTAACTTCAGAAAGAGGGGAATAGCATGCGGGGTCCCCCGCAAATGAGGTATGTGCAGTACATTATTTTCTGGGAATGGAATTGACTAAGAAAATACTGCTGTTACCTATATGATGTAAGTACAGCCTTAAATGCAGTAGTAGCGACTGGTATCAGGCTGATAAATGTATGCGCAGTTGAGTTATTTTCTAGGGACTAGAATTTGACTGAGAAAATACTGTTAATACTGAAATAATGTTTAAGCCTTATCTGCAGTGGAAGCGACTGGTAGCAGGCTTAGTGATAACTTTACATGACATTGAAAAATGTTGTTTTTTAAAACGTTTACTGGCATGTTATTCGTTTTGTGAGGTACTTTGGTGATAAATCTTTTGGGCATGATTTTTTTCCACATGGCTAACGTATTTTTCTGCATAGAAACCGTTATATCAGGTCTCCCACTGTTGTAATATGAGTGGGAGGGACCTTGTTTTAGCGCCTTGTTGCGCAGTTAAAATTCTAGCACAGTCTTTCTGTTTCTTCCTCCTTGATCCTCCTTGATCCAGGACGTCTCTAGAGAGCTCAGGGGTCTGCAAAATTCGTTTTTGAGGGAGGTAATCAGTCACAGCAGATCTGTGACAGTGTGTTTGACTGTGATTAAAGCGTTAATTCTTAATTTGATATCCGTTGTTGGGTATATGAGGGGTTAATCATCCTTTTGCTACTGGGTGCAATCCTCTGCTAATTAATACACTATAACTGAATTAGTTTTCTTTGATAATTCAACTGTTTTAAAAGCGCTGCAGCGTTTTTTATATTTGCTTGTAAACTTATTGAGAGTGATTTCCAAGCTTGCTAGCTTCATTGCTAAGTCTGTTTAAACATGTCTGATACAGAGGAATCTGCTTGTTCATTGTGTTCAAAAGCCGATGTGGAGCCCAATAGAAATATGTGTACCAATTGTATTGATATTACTTTGAATAAAAGTCAGTCTGTACCGATAAAGAAATTATCACCAGACGACGAGGGGGCAGTTATGCCGTCTAACTCTCCTCACGTGTCAGTACCTTCGTCTCCCGCTCGGGAGATGCGTAAGATTGAGACGCCAAGTACATCAAGGCCCTTACAAATCACTTTACATGATATGGCTAATGTTATGAAAGAAGTATTATACAATATGCCCGAATTAAGAGGCAAGCGCGATAGCTCCGGGTTAAGGACAGAGCGCGCTGATGACACGAGAGCCATGTCTGATACTGAGTCACAATTTGCAGAACATGAGGACGGTGAGCTTCATTCTGTCGGTGACGGTTCTGATCCGGGGAGACCGGATTCAGAAATTTCAAATTTTAAATTTAAGCTTGAGAACCTCCGCGTGTTACTAGGGGAGGTGTTAGCGGCTCTGAATGATTGCGACACGGTGGCAATCCCAGAGAAATTATGTAGGTTGGATAGATACTATGCGGTACCGGTGTGTACTGACGTTTTTTCTATACCAAAAGGGCTTACAGAAATTATTAGTAAGGAGTGGGATAGACCCGGTGTGCCCTTTTCCCCTCCTCCGATATTTAGAAAAATGTTCCCTATAGACGCCACCACACGAGACTTATGGCAGACGGTCCCTAAGGTGGAGGGAGCAGTTTCTACTTTAGCTAAGCGTACCACTATCCCGGTGGAGGATAGCTGTGCTTTCTCAGATCCAATGGATAAAAAATTAGAGGGTTACCTTAAGAAAATGTTTGTTCAACAAGGTTTTATATTGCAGCCTCTTGCATGCATTGCGCCTGTCACGGCTGCAGTGGCATTCTGGTTTGAGTCTCTGGAAGAGGCGATTCGCACAGCACCATTGGATGAGACTTTGAGCAAAGTTAGAACGCTTAAACTAGCTAATGCGTTTGTTTCAGATGCCGTAGTGCATTTAACCAAACTTACGGCTAAAAATTCCGGATTCGCCATACAGGCGCGTAGGGCGCTATGGCTTAAATCCTGGTCAGCAGATGTAACTTCTAAGTCTAAACTACTAAACATTCCCTTCAAAGGGCAGACCTTATTCGGGCCCGGCTTGAAGGAAATTATTGCTGACATTACGGGAGGTAAGGGCCACACCCTTCCTCAGGACAGGGCCAAATCAAAGGCCAAACAGTCTAATTTTCGTGCCTTTCGTAACTTCAAGGCAGGAGCAGCATCAACTTCCTCTGCTCCAAAACAGGAAGGAACTACTGCTCGTTACAGACAGGGTTGGAAAGGCAACCAGTCATGGAACAAGGGCAAGCAGGCCAGAAAGCCTACTTCCGCCCCTAAGACAGCATGAAGACAGGGCCCCCTCTCCGGAGACGGATCTAGTGGGGGGCAGACTTTCTCTCTTCGCCCAGGCTTGGGCAAGAGATGTACAGGATCCCTGGACGTTGGAGATTGTATCTCAGGGATACCTTCTGGATTTCAAAACTTCTCCTCCACAAGGGAGGTTTCATCTGTCAAGGTTATCAACAAACCTAGTAAAGAAAGAGGCATTTCTACAATGTGTACAAGACCTCTTAGTGATGGGAGTGATCCACCCAGTTCCGCGAACGGAACAAGGGCAAGGGTTTTACTCAAATCTGTTTGTGGTTCCCAAAAAAGAGGGAACATTCAGACCAATCTTGGACTTAAAAATCTTAAACAAATTCCTAAGGGTTCCATCGTTCAAGATGGAAACCATTCGGACCATCCTACCCATGATCCAAGAGGGTCAATATATGACCACAGTGGACTTAAAGGATGCCTACCTTCACATACCGATTCACAAAGATCATTATCGGTACCTAAGGTTTGCTTTTCTAGACAGGCATTACCAGTTTGTAGCTCTTCCCTTCGGGTTAGCTACGGCTCCGAGAATATTTACGAAGGTTCTGGGCTCACTTCTGGCGGTACTAAGACCACGAGGCATAGCGGTGGCTCCGTACCTAGACGACATTCTGATACAAGCGTCAAGTTTTCAAAATGCAATGTCTCATACAGAGATAGTTCTAGCATTTCTGAGGTCGCATGGGTGGAAAGTGAACGTGGAAAAGAGTTCTCTGTTACCACTCACAAGGGTTCCTTTTCTAGGGACTCTTATAGATTCTGTAGAGATGAAGATTTACCTGACGGAGTCCAGGTTATCAAAGATTCTCAATGCTTGCCGTGTCCTTCACTCCATTCCTAGCCCATCAGTAGCTCAGTGCATGGAAGTAATCGGCTTAATGGTCGCGGCAATGGACATAGTGCTATTTGCGCGCCTGCATCTCAGACCGCTGCAACTATGCATGCTAAGTCAATGGAACGGGGATTACTCAGATCTGTCCCCTTTGCTAAATCTGGACCAGGAGACCAGAGATTCTCTTCTCTGGTGGTTGTCTCGGGTTCATCTGTCCAAAGGAATGACCTTTCGCAGGCCAGATTGGACGATTGTAACAACAGATGCCAGCCTACTAGGCTGGGGAGCAGTCTGGAATTCCCTGAAGGCTCAGGGATCGTGGACCCAGGAGGAGAAACTCCTCCCAATAAACATTCTAGAATTAAGAGCAATATTCAATGCTCTTCTAGCTTGGCCTCAGTTAGCAACACTGAGGTTCATCAGATTTCAGTCGGACAACATCACGACTGTGGCTTACATCAATCATCAAGGGGGAACCAGGAGTTCCCTAGCGATGTTGGAAGTCTCGAAGATAATTCGCTGGGCAGAGTCTCACTCTTGCCATCTGTCAGCGATCTACATCCCAGGCGTGGAGAACTGGGAGACGGATTTTCTAAGTCGCCAGACTTTTCATCCGGGGGAGTGGGAACTTCACCCGGAGGTATTTGCTCAACTGATTCGTCGTTTGGGCAAACCGGATCTGGATCTCATGGCATCTCGCCAGAACGCCAAGCTTCCTTGTTACGGATCCAGGTCCAGGGACCCGGGAGCGGTGCTGGTAGATGCACTAGAAGCCCCTTGGGTTTTCAACATAGCTTATGTGTTTCCACCTTTTCCGTTGCTACCTCGACTGATTGCCAGGATCAAACAGTAGAGAGCATCGGTGATGCTGATAGCGCCTGCGTGGCCACGCAGGACCTGGTATGCAGACCTAGTGGACATGTTGTCCTGTCCACCATGGTCTCTACCCCTGACGCAGGATCTTCTAATTCAGGGTCCTTTCAACCATCCAAACCTAATTTCTCTGAGGCTGACTGCTTGGAAATTGAACGCTTGATTCTATCAAAGCGTGGGTTTTCGGATTCGGTTATTGATACATTAATACAGGCTCGGAAACCTGTTACCAGAAAAATTTACCATAAGATATGGCGTAAATATTTATATTGGTGTGAATCCAAGAGTTACTCATGGAGTAAGGTTAGGATTCCTAGGATACTGTCCTTTCTACAAGAGGGTTTGGAAAAGGGCTTATCCGCTAGTTCACTAAAGGGACAGATTTCTGCTCTGTCTATTCTTTTACACAAGCGTCTGGCAGAGAATCCAGACGTCCAGGCTTTTTGTCAGGCTTTGGCTAGAATTAAACCTGTATTTAAAACTGTTGCTCCTCCTTGGAGCTTAAACTTGGTTCTTAAAGTTCTGCAGGGTGTTCCGTTTGAACCCCTTCATTCCATTGATATTAAACTTTTATCTTGGAAAGTTCTGTTTTTGATGGCTATTTCCTCGGCTCGAAGAGTCTGAGTTATCTGCCTTACATTGTGATTCCCCTTATCTGATCTTTCATTCAGACAAGGTAGTCCTGCGTACTAAACCTGGGTTTTTACCTAAGGTTGTTTCTAACAGGAATATCAATCAAGAGATTGTTGTTCCATCCTTATGTCCTAATCCTTCTTCAAAGAAGGAACGTCTTTTGCATAATCTAGACTTAGTCCGTGCCCTGAAGTTTTACTTACAGGCAACTAAAGATTTTCGGCAAACTTCTTCTCTGTTTGTCGTTTACTCTGGACAGAGGAGAGGTCAAAAGGCTTCGGCTACCTCTCTCTCTTTTTGGCTTCGTAGCATAATACGTTTAGCCTATGAGACTGCTGGACAGCAGCCTCCTGAACGAATTACAGCTCATTCCACTAGAGCTGTGGCTTCCACCTGGGCCTTTAAGAATGAGGCCTCTGTTGAACAGATTTGCAAGGCTGCAACTTGGTCTTCACTTCATACTTTTTCCAAATTTTACAAATTTGACACTTTTGCTTCTTCGGAGGCTGTTTTTGGGAGAAAGGTTCTACAGGCAGTGGTTCCTTCTGTTTAATGTTCCTGCCTTGTCCCTCCCATCATCCGTGTACTTTAGCTTTGGTATTGGTATCCCATAATTAATGGATGACCCGTGGACTGAACACACTTAACAAGAGAAAACATAATTTATGCTTACCTGATAAATTTATTTCTCTTGTAGTGTGTTCTGTCCACGGCCCGCCCTGTCTTTTTTGAGGCAGGTTCTAAATTTTAAATTATAACTCCAGTCACCACTGCACCCTATAGTTTCTCCTTTCTCGTCTTGTTTCGGTCGAATGACTGGATATGACATGTGAGGGGAGGAGCTATATAGCAGCTCTGCTTGGGTGATCCTCTTGCAACTTCCTGTTGGGAAGGAGAATATATCCCATAAGTAATGGATGACCCGTGGACTGAACACACTACAAGAGAAATAAATTTATCAGGTAAGCATAAATTATGTTTTTACCTCTGTGATTACCTTGTATCTAAGCCTCTGCAAACTGCCCCCTTATTTCAGTTCTTTTGACAGACATCCATTTTAGCCAATCAGAGCTGGCTCACTGGAACTCAATGTGGGTGAGCACAGTGTTATCTATATGACTCACATGAACGAACACCCTCTAGTGGTCAAAAAACTGTCGACATGCCCTGAGAGAAGAGGCGGCCTTCAAGGGCTTAGAAATTAGCATATGAACCTCCCTAGGTTTAGCTTTCAACTAAGAATACCAAGAGAACAAAGCAAAATCAGTGATAAAAGTAAATGGGAAAATTGTTTAAAATTACATTCTCTATCTGAATCATGAAAGTTTATTTCTCCAACATAGGTGTGTCCGGTCCACGGCGTCATCCTTACTTGTGGGATATTCTCTTCCCCAACAGGAAATGGCAAAGAGCCCAGCAAAGCTGGTCACATGATCCCTCCTAGGCTCCGCCTTCCCCAGTCATTCTCTTTGCCGTTGTACAGGCAACATCTCCACGGAGATGGCTTAGAGTTTTTTGGTGTTTAACTGTAGTTTTTATTATTCAATCAAGAGTTTGTTATTTTAAAATAGTGCTGGTATGTACTATTTACTCTGAAACAGAAAGGTGATGAAGATTTCTGTTTGTAAGAGGAAAATGATTTTAGCAACCGTTACTAAAATCGATGGCTGTTTCCACACAGGACTGTTGAGAGGAATTAACTTCAGTTGGGGGAAACAGTGAGCAGACTTTTGCTGCTTGAGGTATGACACATTTCTAACAAGACGATGTAATGCTGGAAGCTGTCATTTTCCCTATGGGATCCGGTAAGCCATTTTTATTACATAAGAAAAAAAGGGCTTCACAAGGGCTTTTAAGACTGTAGACATTTTCTGGGCTAAAACGATTTATATATAAGCATATTTTATACTTCATAGCTTTGAGGAATTATTTTATTCTTGGGAATTATGTAAAATAACCGGCAGGCACTGTATTGGACACCTTATTCTCTAGGGGCTTTCCCTAATCATAGGCAGAGCCTCATTTTCGCGCCTCTATTGCGCACTTGTTTTTGGGAAGCATGACATGCAGATGCATGTGTGAGGAGCTCTGATACATAGAAAAGACTTTCTGAAGGCGTCATATGGTATCGTATTCCCCTTTGGGCTTGGTTGGGTCTCAGCAAAGCAGATACCAGGGACTGTAAAGGGGTTAAATAAACAAAACGGCTCCGGTTCCGTTATTTTAAGAGTTAAAGCTTTCAAATTTGGCGTGCAATACTTTTAAGGCTTTAAGACACTGTGGTGAAATTTTGGTGAATTTTGAGCAATTCTTTCATACTTTTTCACATTTGCAGTAATAAAGTGTGTTCAGTTTAAAATTTAAAGTGACAGTAACGGTTTTATTTTAAAACGTTTTTTTGTACTTTGTTATCAAGTTTATGCCTGTTTAACATGTCTGAACTACCAGATAGACTGTGTTCTGTATGTGGGGAAGCCAAGGTTCCTTCTCATTTAAATAGATGTGATTTATGTGACACAAAATTTAGAGAAAATGATGCCCAAGATGATTCCTCAAGTGAGGGGAGTAAGCATGGTACTGCATCATCCCCTCCTTCGTCTACACCAGTCTTGCCCACACAGGAGGCCCCTAGTACATCTAGTGCGCCAATACTCCTTACTATGCAACAATTAACGGCTGTAATGGATAATTCTATCAAAAACATTTTAGCCAAAATGCCCACTTATCAGCGAAAGCGCGACTGCTCTGTTTTAGAAAATACTGAAGAGCATGAGGACGCTGATGATATTGGTTCTGAAGTGCCCCTACACCAATCTGAGGGGGCCAGGGAGGTTTTGTCTGAGGGAGAAATTTCAGATTCAGGGAAAATTTCTCAACAAGCTGAACCTGATGTAATTACATTCAAATTTAAATTGGAACATCTCCGCGCCCTGCTTAAGGAGGTGTTATCTACTCTGGATGGTTGTGAGAATTTGGTCATTCCAGAGAAATTATGTAAAATGGACAAGTTCCTAGAGGTCCCGGGGCCCCCCGAAGCTTTTCCTATACCCAAGCGGGTGGCGGACATTGTAAACAAAGAATGGGAAAGGCCCGGCATACCTTTCGTCCCTCCCCCTATATTTAAGAAATTGTTTCCTATGGTCGACCCCAGAAAGGACTTATGGCAGACAGTCCCCAAGGTCGAGGGGGCGGTTTCTACTCTAAACAAACGCACCACTATACCCATAGAAGATAGTTGTGCTTTCAAAGATCCTATGGATAAAAAATTAGAGGGTTTGCTTAAAAAGATGTTTGTTCAGCAAGGTTACCTTCTACAACCAATTTCATGCATTGTTCCTGTCACTACAGCAGCGTGTTTCTGGTTCGATGAACTAGAAAAGGCGCTCAATAAAGATTCTTCTTATGAGGAGATTTTGGACAGAATTCATGCTCTCAAATTGGCTAACTCTTTCACCCTAGACGCCACTTTGCAATTGGCTAGATTAGCGGCGAAAAATTCTGGGTTTGCTATTGTGGCGCGCAGAGCGCTTTGGCTAAAATCTTGGTCAGCGGATGCGTCTTCCAAGAACAAATTGCTTAACATTCCTTTCAAGGGGAAAACGCTGTTTGGCCCTGACTTGAAAGAGATTATTTCTGATATCACTGGGGGCAAGGGCCACGCCCTTCCTCAGGATAGGTCTTTCAAGGCCAAAAATAAACCTAATTTTCGTCCCTTTCGCAGAAACGGACCAGCCCCAAGTGCTACGTCCTCTAAGCAAGAGGGTAATACTTCTCAAGCCAAGCCAGCCTGGAGGCCAATGCAAGGCTGGAACAAAGGTAAGCAGGCCAAGAAACCTGCCACTGCTACCAAGACAGCATGAGATGTTGGCCCCCGATCCGGGACCGGATCTGGTGGGGGGCAGACTCTCTCTCTTCGCTCAGGCTTGGGCAAGAGATGTTCTGGATCCTTGGGCGCTAGAAATAGTCTCCCAAGGTTATCTTCTGGAATTCAAGGGGCTTCCCCCGAGGGGGAGGTTCCACAGGTCTCAATTGTCTTCAGACCACATAAAAAAACAGGCATTCTTACATTGTGTAGAAGACCTGTTAAAAATGGGAGTGATTCATCCTGTTCCATTAGGAGAACAAGGGATGGGGTTCTACTCCAATCTGTTCGTAGGTCCCAAAAAAGAGGGAACATTCAGACCAATCTTAGATCTCAAGATCCTAAACAAGTTTCTCAAGGTTCCATCGTTCAAAATGGAAACCATTCGAACAATTCTTCCTTCCATCCAGGAAGGTCAATTCATGACCACGGTGGATTTAAAGGATGCGTATCTACATATTCCTATCCACAAGGAACATCATCGGTTCCTAAGGTTCGCATTTCTGGACAAGCATTACCAGTTTGTGGCACTTCTGTTCGGATTAGCCACTGCTCCAAGAATTTTCACAAAGGTGCTAGGGTCCCTTCTAGCGGTGCTAAGACCAAGGGGCATTGCAGTAGTACCTTACTTGGACGACATTCTGATTCAAGCGTCGTCCCTTCCACAAGCAAAGGCTCACACGGACATTGTCCTGGCCTTTCTCAGATCTCACGGGTGGAAAGTGAACGTAGAAAAAAGTTCTCTATCTCCGTCAACAAGGGTTCCCTTCTTGGGAACAATAATAGACTCCTTAGAAATGAGGATTTTTCTGACAGAGGCCAGAAAATCAAAACTTCTAAACTCTTGTCAAATACTTCATTCTGTTCCTCTTCCTTCCATAGCGCAGTGCATGGAAGTAATAGGTTTGATGGTAGCGGCAATGGACATAGTTCCTTTTGCGCGAATTCATCTAAGACCATTACAACTGTGCATGCTCAGTCAGTGGAATGGGGATTATACAGACTTGTCTCCGACGATACAAGTAGATCAGAGGACCAGAGATTCACTCCGTTGGTGGCTGTCCCTGGACAACCTGTCACAGGGGATGAGCTTCCGCAGACCAGAGTGGGTCATTGTCACGACCGACGCCAGTCTGGCGGGCTGGGGCGCGGTCTGGGGACCCCTGAAAGCTCAGGGTCTTTGGTCTCGGGAAGAATCTCTTCTCCCGATAAATATTCTGGAACTGAGAGCGATATTCAATGCTCTCAAGGCTTGGCCTCAGCTAGCAAAGGCCAAATTCATACGGTTTCAATCAGACAACATGACGACTGTTGCGTACATCAACCATCAGGGGGGAACAAGGAGTTCCCTGGCGATGGAAGAAGTGACCAAAATCATTCAATGGGCGGAGACTCACTCCTGCCACTTGTCTGCAATCCACATCCCAGGAGTGGAAAATTGGGAAGCGGATTTTCTGAGTCGTCAGACATTTCATCCGGGGGAGTGGGAACTCCATCCGGAAATCTTTGCCCAAATTACTCAGTTGTGGGGCATTCCATACATGGATCTGATGGCCTCTCGTCAGAACTTCAAGGTTCCTTGCTACGGGTCCAGATCCAGGGATCCCAAGGCGACTCTAGTAGATGCACTAGTAGCACCTTGGACCTTCAAACTAGCTTATGTATTCCCGCCGTTTCCTCTCATCCCCAGGCTGGTAGCCAGGATCAATCAGGAGAGGGCATCGGTGATCTTGATAGCTCCTGCGTGGCCACGCAGGACTTGGTATGCAGACCTGGTGAATATGTCATCGGCTCCACCATGGAAGCTACCTTTGAGACGGGACCTTCTTGTTCAAGGTCCGTTCGAACATCCGAATCTGGTCTCACTCCAACTGACTGCTTGGAGATTGAACGCTTGATCTTATCAAAGCGAGGGTTCTCAGATTCTGTCATTGATACTCTTGTTCAGGCCAGAAAGCCTGTAACTAGAAAAATCTACCACAAAATATGGAAAAAATATATCTGTTGGTGTGAATCTAAAGGATTCCCTTGGGACAAGATAAAAATTCCTAAGATTCTATCCTTTCTTCAAGAAGGTTTGGAGAAAGGATTATCTGCAAGTTCCTTGAAGGGACAGATTTCTGCCTTGTCTGTGTTACTTCACAAAAAGCTGGCAGCTGTGCCAGATGTTCAAGCCTTTGTTCAGGCTCTGGTTAGAATCAAGCCTGTTTACAAACCTTTGACTCCTCCTTGGAGTCTCAACTTAGTTCTTTCAGTTCTTCAGGGGGTTCCGTTTGAACCCTTACATTCCGTTGATATTAAGTTATTATCTTGGAAAGTTTTGTTTTTGGTTGCAATTTCTTCTGCTAGAAGAGTTTCAGAATTATCTGCTCTGCAGTGTTCTCCTCCTTATCTGGTGTTCCATGCAGATAAGGTGGTTTTGCGTACTAAACCTGGTTTTCTTCCGAAAGTTGTTTCTAACGAAAACATTAACCAGGAGATAGCCGTGCCTTCTTTGTGTCCGAATCCAGTTTCAAAGAAGGAACGTTTGTTGCACAATTTGGACGTAGTTCGTGCTCTAAAATTCTATTTAGATGCTACAAAGTATTTTAGACAAACATCTTCCTTGTTTGTTGTTTATTCTGGTAAAAGGAGAGGTCAAAAAGCAACTTCTACCTCTCTCTCTTTTTGGCTTAAAAGCATCATCAGATTGGCTTACGAGACTGCCGGACGGCAGCCTCCTGAAAGAATCACAGCTCATTCCACTAGGGCTGTGGCTTCCACATGGGCCTTCAAGAACGAGGCTTCTGTTGATCAGATATGTAAGGCAGCGACTTGGTCTTCACTGCACACTTTTACTAAATTTTACAAATTTGATACTTTTGCTTCTTCTGAGGCTATTTTTGGGAGAAAGGTTTTGCAAGCCGTGGTGCCTTCCATCTAGGTGACCTGATTTGCTACCTCCCTTCATCCGTGTCCTAAAGCTTTGGTATTGGTTCCCACAAGTAAGGATGACGCCGTGGACCGGACACACCTATGTTGGAGAAAACAGAATTTATGTTTACCTGATAAATTACTTTCTCCAACGGTGTGTCCGGTCCACGGCCCGCCCTGGTTTTTTAATCAGGTCTGATAATTTATTTTCTTTAACTACAGTCACCACGGTATCATATGATTTCTCCTATGCAAATATTCCTCCTTTACGTCGGTCGAATGACTGGGGAAGGCGGAGCCTAGGAGGGATCATGTGACCAGCTTTGCTGGGCTCTTTGCCATTTCCTGTTGGGGAAGAGAATATCCCACAAGTAAGGATGACGCCGTGGACCGGACACACCGTTGGAGAAAGTAATTTATCAGGTAAACATAAATTCTGTTTTTGTACTAGACTGTCCCTTTAATGTAGATATAAAATTCAAATACCCCGCACTCCACTGTCCCCTTCAAAAGTCAATTTTTCTGTGAGAAAAAGGGGAGAGCTTACCATCACTTTAAGCCAGCCTCTCCATCATGGAATCTAAAATTGAGTCTTGCAGGTTTCTCTTGTAAGGTGTATCCAGTCCACGGATCATCCATTACTTGTGGGATATTCTCCTTCCCAACAGGAAGTTGCAAGAGGACACCCATAGCAGAGCTGCTATATAGCTCCTCCCCTAACTGCCATATCCAGTCATTCTCTTGCAACTCTCAACAAAGATGGAGGTAGTAAGAGGAGAGTGGTAAAATATAGTTAGTTTTTTCTTCAATCAAAAGTTTATTTTCAAATAGTACCAGAGTTGTACTATTTTATCTCAGGCAGTATTTAGAAGAAGAATCTGCCTGCGTTTTCTATGATCTTAGCAGCTTGTAACTAAGATCCACTGCTGTTCTCACATATGTCTGAGGAGTGAGGTAACTTCAGAGGGAGAATGGCGTGCAGGTTATCCTGCTATAAGGTATGTGCAGTTTTAAGTTTTTCTAGGGACTAGAAAATGCTGCTGATACCGGATTAATGTAAGTTAAGCCTAAATACAGTGATTTAATAGCGACTTGTATCAGGCTTACTATCAGAGATATATACTCTTATAAAATGGCAATATAAAACGTTTGCTGGCATGTTTAATCGTTTATATGTTTTGGTGATAAAACGTTATTGGGGCCTAGTTTTTTCCACATGGCTGGCTTGATTTTTGCCTAGAAACAGTTTCCTGAGGCTTTCCACTGTTGTAGTATGAGTGGGAGGGGCCTATTTTAGCGCTTTTTTTCGCAGTTAAAATTACAGACAGAGACATTCAGCTTCCCTTAGCAGTCCCCTGCATGCTATAGGACATCTCTGAAGGGCTCTAAAGGCTTCAAAAGTCGTTTATTGAGGAAGGTAGGGCCACAGTTGAGCTGTGGCAGTTGTTGTGACTGTTTAAAAAACGTTTATTTCGTTTTTTTGATCCGTTTTTTGCATTAAGGGGTTAATCATCCATTTGCAAGTGGGTGCAATGCTCTGCTAACCTATTACATACACTGTAAAAATTTCGTTTGATTTACTGCCTTTTTTCACTGTTTTTCAAATTTTGACAAAATTTGTTTCTCTTAAAGGCACAGTACCGTTTTTTATATAGGCTTGTTAACTTGATTTAAAGTGTTTTCCAAGCTTGCTAGTCTCATTGCTTGTCTGTACAAACATGTCTGACATAGAGGAAACTCCTTGTTCATTATGTTTAAAAGCCATGGTGGAACCCCATATGAGAATGTGTACTAAATGTATTGATTTCACTTTAAACAATAAAGATCAGCTTTTGTCTTTAAAAAATTTATCACCAGAGGATTCTGACAAGGGGGAAGTTATGCCGACTAACTCTCCCCACGTGTCAGACCCTTTGACTCCCGCTCAAGGGACTCACGCTCAAATGGCGCCAAGTACATTAAGGACGCCCATAGCGATTACTTTACAAGACATGGCGGCAGTCATGGATAATACACTGTCAGCGGTATTAGCCAGGCTGCCTGAATTTAGAGGAAAGCGTGATAGCTCTGGCGTTAGGCGTAATACAGAGCATACAGACGCTTTAATGTCCATGTCTGATACTGCCTCACAATATGCAGAAGCTGAGGACGGAGAGCTTCAGTCTGTTGGTGATATCTCTGACTCAGGGAAACCTGATTCTGATATTTCTACTTTTAAATTTAAGCTTGAGAACCTCCGTGTATTGCTTAGGGAGGTTTTAGCTGCTCTGACTGACTGTGACACAATTGCAGTGCCAGAAAAATTGTGTAGACTGGATAAATACTTTGCAGTGCCGGTGTGTACTGAGGTTTTTCCAATACCTAAAAGGTTTACAGAAATTATTAATAAAGAGTGGGATAGACCCGGTGTGCCGTTTTCCCCCCCTCCTATTTTTAGAAAAATGTTTCCCATAGACGCCACCACACGGGACTTATGGCAGACGGTCCCTAAGGTGGAGGGAGCAGTTTCTACTTTAGCAAAGCGTACTACTATCCCTGTCGAGGACAGTTGTTCTTTTTCAGATCCTATGGATAAAAAATTAGAGGGTTACCTTAAGAAAATGTTTATTCAACAAGGTTTTATCCTGCAGCCCCTTGCATGCATTGCTCCTGTCACTGCTGCTGCGGCGTTCTGGTTTGAGTCTCTGGAAGAGGCTTTACAGGCAACGACTCCATTGGATGATATACTTAACAAGCTTAGAGCACTTAAGCTAGCTAATTCTTTTGTTTCTGATGCCATTGTTCATTTGACTAAACTAACGGCTAAGAATTCTGGATTTGCCATCCAGGCGCACAGGGCGCTATGGCTTAAATCTTGGTCAGCTGACGTGACTTCAAAGTCTAAATTACTTAACATTCCCTTCAAGGGACAGACCCTATTCAGGCCTGGTTTGAAGGAAATTATTGCTGACATTACTGGAGGTAAAGGTCATGCCCTTCCTCAGGACAGGTCCAAATCAAGGGCCAAAAAGTCTAATTTTCGTGCCTTTCGAAACTTCAAGGCAAGTCCAGCATCAACTTCCTCTGCTACAAAACAAGAGGGAACTTTTGCTCAGTCCAAGACGGCCTGGAAACCTAACCAGTCCTGGAACAAAGGCAAACAGGCCAAAAAGCCTGCTGCTGCCTCTAAGACAGCATGAAGGAACAGCACCCTATCCGATAACGGATCTAGTAGGGGGCAGACTTTCTCTCTTCGCCCAGGCGTGGGCAAGAGATGTTCAGGATCCCTGGGCATTGGAGATTATATCTCAGGGGTATCTTCTGGACTTCAAGGCTTCCCCTCCACAAGGAAGATTTCACCTTTCACGATTATCTGTGAACCAGATAAAGAAAGAGGCATTCTTACACTGTGTGCAAGACCTTCTAGTTATGGGAGTGATCCATCCAGTTCCAAAGGAGGAACAGGGACAGGGATTTTACTCAAATCTGTTTGTGGTTCCCAAAAAAGAGGGAACCTTCAGACCAATCTTGGATCTAAAGATCTTAAACAAATTCCTCAGAGTTCCATCATTCAAAATGGAAAATATTCGGACCATCCTACCTATCATCCAGGAAGGTCAATATATGACTACCGTGGATTTAAAGGATGCTTACCTTCACATTCCGATACACAAAGATCTTCATCGGTTCCTAAGGTTTGCCTTTCTGGACAGGCATTACCAGTTTGTGGCTCTTCCCTTCGGGTTAGCTACAGCCCCAAGAATTTTTACAAAGGTTTTGGGGTCTCTTCTGGCAGTCCTAAGGCCGCGGGGCATAGCAGTGGCCCCTTATCTAGACGACATCCTGATACAGGCGTCAAACTTCGAAATTGCCAAGTTCCATACGGACATAGCTCTGACATTTCTGAGGTCGCATGGGTGGAAAGTGAACGAGGATAAGAGTTCTCTGTCCCCACTCACAAGAGTCTCCTTCCTAGGGACTCTGATAGATTCTGTAGAAATGAAAATTTACCTGACGGAGTCCAGGTTATCAAAACTTCTAAATTCTTGCCGGGTTCTCCATTCTATTCCGCGCCCTTCGGTGGCTCAGTGCATGGAAGTAATCGGCTTAATGGTAGCGGCAATGGACATAGTACCGTTTGCGCGCCTACATCTCAGACCGCTGCAACTATGCATGCTCAGTTAGGGGAATGGGGATTACACAGATTTGTCCCCTCTACTAAATATGGATCAAGAGACCAGAGATTCTCTTCTCTGGTGGCTATCTCGGGTCCATCTGTCCAAAGGTATGACCTTTCGCAGGCCAGATTGGACAATTGTAACGACAGATGCCAGCCTTCTAGGTTGGGGTGCAGTCTGGAATTCCCTGAAAGCTCAGGGATCGTGGACTCAGGAGGAGAAACTCCTCCCAATAAATATTCTGGAATTGAGGGCAATATTCAATGCTCTTCAAGCCTGGCCTCCGTTGACATCCCTGAGGTTCATCAGATTTCAGTCGGACAACATCACGACTGTGGCTTACATCAACCATCAAGGGGGAACAAGGAGTTCCCTAGCGATGTTAGAAGTCTCCAAAATAATTCGCTGGGTAGAGAGACACTCTTGCCACCTATCAGCGATCCATATCCCAGGTGTAGAGAACTGGGAGGCGGATTTTCTACGTCGTCAGACTTTTCATCCGGGGGAGTGGGAACTCCATCCGGAGGTGTTTGCTCAATTGATTCATCGTTGGGGCAAACCAGAACTGGATCTCATGGCGTCTCGCCAGAACGCCAAGCTTCCTTATTACGGATTCAGGTCCAGGGACCCGGAAGCGACACTAATAGATGCTCTAGCAGCGCCTTGGTCTTTCAACCTGGCTTACGTGTTTCCACCGTTTCCTCTGCTCCCTCGACTGATTGCCAAAATCAAGCAGGAGAGAGCATCGGTGATCTTGATAGCGCCTGCGTGGCCACGCAGGACCTGGTATGCAGACCTAGTGGACATGTCATCCTTTCCACCTTGGACTCTGCCTTTGAGACGAGACCTTCTACTACAAGGTCCTTTCAATCATCCAAATCTAATTTCTCTAAGACTGACTGCCTGGAGATTGAACACTTGATTTTATCAAAGCGTGGCTTCTCCGAGTCAGGTATTGATACCTTAATAGAGGCACGAAAGCCTGTCACCAGGAAAATCTACCATAAGATATGGCGTAAATATCTTTATTGGTGTGAATCCAAAAGTTACTCATGGAGTAAGGTTAGGATTCCCAGGATATTATCTTTTCTCCAAGAGGGTTTGGAAAAAGGATTATCAGCTAGTTCTTTGAAGGGACAGATTTCTGCACTGTCTATTCTTTTGCACAAGCGTCTGGCGGATGTTCCAGACGTTCAGGCGTTTTGTCAGGCGTTGATTAGAATCAAGCCTGTGTTTAAACCTGTTGCTCCCCCATGGAGCTTAAATTTGGTTCTTAAGTTCTTCAAGGGGTTCCGTTTGAACCTCTTCATTCCATAGATATCAAACTTTTATCTTGGAAAGTTCTTTTTTTGATGGCTATTTCCTCGGCTCGTAGAGTTTCCGAGTTATCTGCTTTACAATGTGATTCTCCTTATCTGATCTTCCATACAGATAAGGTGGTTCTGCGTACAAAACCTGGGTTTTTGCCAAGGTGGTATCTACTAAGAATATCAATCAAGAGATTGTTGTTCCATCATTGTGTCCTAATCCTTCTTCAAAGAAGGAACGTCTTTTACACAATCTGGACGTGATTCATGCTTTAAAGTTTTACTTACAAGCTACTAAAGATTTTCGTGAAACATCTGATTTGTTTGTGATTTACTCTGGACAGAGGAGAGGTCAAAAGGCTTCGGCAACCTCTCTTTCTTTTTGTCTAAGAAGCATAATCCGCTTAGCCTATGAGACTGCTGGACAGCAGCCTCCTGAAAGGATTACAGCTCATTCTACTAGAGCTGTGGCTTCCACTTGGGCCTTTAAAAATGAGGCTTCTGTTGAACAGATTTGCAAGGCGGCGACTTGGTCTTCGCTTCATACTTTTTCAAAATTCTACAAATTTGATACTTTTGTTTCTTCGGAGGCTATTTTTGGGAGAAAGGTTCTACAGGCAGTGGTACCTTCCGTTTAAGTACCTGCCTTGTCCCTCCCTTCATCCGTGTACTTTAGCTTTGGTATTGGTATCCCACAAGTAATGGATGATCCGTGGACTGGATACACCTTACAAGAGAAAACACAATTTATGCTTACCTGATAATTTATTTCTCTTGTGGTGTATCCAGTCCACGGCCCGCCCTGTTCTTTTAAGGCAGGTCAAAATTTTAGATTAAACTACAGTCACCACTGCACCCTATGGTTTCTCCTTTCTCGGCTTGTTTCGGTCAAATGACTGGATATGGCAGTTAGGGGAGGAGCTATATAGCAGCTCTGCTGTGGGTGTCCTCTTGCAACTTCCTGTTGGGAAGGAAAATATCCCACAAGTAATGGATGATCCGTGGACTGGATACACCACAAGAGAAATAAATTTATCAGGTAAGCATAAATTGTGTTTTTTCCCTTTGAACCAATGCATTCTCTAGACATTAAGTATCTTGGAAGTTTTTGTTTCTGCTAGCAATTTCATCAGCTAGAACAGTTCTCAGCTCTTTCCTGTAATTCTCCTTACCTTTCTCAAAGATAAAGCGTTTTTAGGGAAAAAGTTTGATTTCTTACCAAAAGTAATATCTTCTGATAATATCAATTAAGTAGTTCCTTCTCTTTGTCCTAATCCTCAAAATTCAAAAGAACGGCGTCTTCATATTTTGGATGTAGGAAGAGCTTTTAAAGTTTACCTACAGGTTGCAAAAGACTTTAGACAATTTTCTTATGTTCTTTCATTTCTCGGGCCACATAAAGGCCAGAAAGCCTCAGCTGTTATTTTAGCTTATTGGCTAAAGCTCCTGAGGTGGGCAAGTCTTCTCCAAAATGCATCACAGCCCACTTTACCAGATCTGTTTAAACTTCCTGGGCTTTTATAAATGAGGCTTCTGTTGAACAAATCTTACTAAATTCTACTATTTTATTGTTTTTGTCGCTTCTTATTTTGGTATAAAAATTCTCCAGGTTGCAGTGTCTTGGAAAATAGGTGCCTGCCTTTCAAAAATGTTTTTTGTCCCAGCCTTCATTAGTCGTGGACTCCACTTCTTGGGTATTAGTTCCCAATGCTTAATGGATTGTGGTCTCCCACCACCTTATGAAAGAAAAAACAATTTATTGCTACTTTATAAATTAAAGGGATAGGAAAGTCAAAATTAAACTTGCATGATTCAGATGAAGCATGCCATTTTAAGACACTTTTTTAAAATTCACTTCTATTTTCAAATGTGCTTCGTTCTCGTATCCATTATTGAAAATCAATACACACATATCCTACACTAGTGTCAGCTAGCTGCTGGTTGGTGCCTGCACACATTTGTCTCTTGTGATTGGCTTACTAGATGTGTTCAGCTAGCTGCAAATGGTACAATGATGTTCATTCAGCAAAGGATAACAAGAGAATGAAGCACATTTGAATATAGAAGTAAATTGAAAAGTTGTTAAAAAGGTATGTTCTCTCCAAATCACGAAAGAACATTTTGAGATTTCCTTTCATGGTGGTGAGACTCCACGAGCCCCCCCTCCCCCCCACACACATTTATAAGAATTTTTTAAATAAAATAATTTTTCCTACTTTTTAAAAAAAAAATTAATTAATTTCTCCTTGCTTGGCTATACATAGGACTGGGATACCAATAAAGTGGGAGGGATGAAGTGCTTTTGGAAGTTTTGGGGAATCTTTGCCTCCTAATTAATGTATAAGGAAGCATATACTTTGTTGTCCTTATAGTGGAAAGAAATATTTCTCTTGTAAGGTGTATCCAGTCCACGGGTTCATCCTTTACTTGTGGGATATTCTCCTTCCTAACAGGAAGTGGCAAAGAGAGCACACAGCAGTGCTGTCCATATAGCTCCCCCTCTAGCTCCACCCCCCAGTCATTCTCTTTGCTGGCTCTAAGCAATAGGGTCCCTTCCGGGAGGGTAAAGTGAATGTGGTGTTAGAATTGTAGTTTTTATTTTCTACAAACAAAAGTTTGTTATTTTAAATGGTACCAGTGTGTGCTATTTACTCTCTAGCAGAAAGGAGATGAAGATTTCTGCAGGGAGGAAGATGATTTTAGCATGTTGTAACTAAAATCCACTGCTGTTCCCACATAGGACTGAGGAGTGCAAGAAAACTTCAGTTGGGGGGAACGGTTTGCAGGTTAGGCTGCAATGAGGTATGTTCAGTCATTTTTTCTAGACAAGACTGTTAATGCTGGAAAAGACTGATAATATCCCCATGAGGGAAGGGTAAGCTGTGTTCAGAGACTCAGGAATTGCAAGCTTACATAACAGGGCTAGTTTATGCTGGTTGACACTATTTTATGGCAAACGTTTTTTTATAGAAAATTTCGTTTTTTGAGACACTTTGAAGGTTCCTTTGGGATTCTTTCAGGGGTTGTTACCCACATGGCTATTAAAACACTTAGGAGTGTTTCTTTAGGCCTCACAGCACCGGAGTAAGGTGGGAGGGGCCTAATTTCACGCCTCAGATGTGCAGTTATATTGACTAGAAGTTCTGAAGTTCAGGCTGTTTCACATGGAGGGTCCTGCTGCAGTTTGAGGGCCTATAAGAAGCTTTTTCCCCACAAATCTGATTCCTAATGGCAGGTAGGGCCACAGCAGAGCTGTGGCAAGGTGCTGTAGGTTTTTAACCGGTTTCTTGGCTCTCTGTCGATCCGGTTTGGGCATTAAGGGGTTAATCGATTTTTTTTGCTAGTGGTGCAATCTTACTAATGCTTTAGGTACATACTGTGAACATTTCGAAAAGTTTGCTGCATTTTTCACTGTTTTGTAAAATTGTGTGCCTTTTTTTACCTCTTAAAGGCACAGTAACGTTTTTTTCAAAGTGTATTTTTATTTGATTAAACTGTTTTTCAAGCCTGTTTGTGTTACTACTAGTCTGTTAAACATGTCTGACACCAAGGAAAATCCTTGTTCAATGTGTTTAGAAGCCATGGTGGAACCCCCTCTCAGAATGTGTCCCACTTGTACGTATATGTCTATACATTTTAAAGAACATATTGTTGCACTTAAAAATGTGGCCCAAGATGATTCTCAGACAGAAGGTAACGAGGTTAGCCCGTCAACCTCTCCCCAAGTGTCACAACCAGTTACGCCCGCTCAAGCAACGCCTAGCGCCTCTAGTGCGTCTAACTCTTTTACCTTGCAAGATTTGGCGGCAGTTATGAATAATACCCTCTCAGTGTTTTTATCCAAACTGCCCGTGTTGCCTGCAAAGCGTGATAGCTCTGTTTTAAGAACAGATTCTGAGCATTCTGACGCTTTAGTAGCCGTATCCGATATACCCTCACAACGCTCTGAAGTGGGGGCGAGGGATTTGCTGTCTGAGGGAGAAATTTCAGATTCGGGAAAGGTTGCTCCTCAGACAGATTCAGATACGTTGGCTTTTAAATTTAAACTAGAACACCTCCGCTTATTGCTCAGGGAGGTATTAGTTACTCTGGATGACTGTGACCCTATGGTGGTTCCAGAGAAATTGTGTAAAATGGACAAGTACCTAGAAGTTCCTGTTTACACTGATGTGTTTCCGGTCCCTAAGAGGATTGCGGATATCGTTACTAGGGAGTGGGATAGACCAGGTATTCCCTTTGTTCCCGCTCCTGTTTTTAAGAAAATGTTCCCCATATCTGACCCCATGCGGGACTCGTGGCAGACGGTCCCTAAGGTGGAGGGGGCTGTTTCTTCACTTGCTAAACCCACAACCATACCAATTGAAGACAGTTGTGCTTTTAAAGACCCTATGGATAAAATATTAGAGGGTTTAGTTAAGAAAATCTTTGTTCATCAAGGTTTTCTTCTCCAACCTATTGCGTGCATTGTTCCTGTAACTACTGCAGCTGCTTTCTGGTTCGAGGCGCTGGAAGATGAGCTCCAGACGGAGACCTCATATGAGGACATTATGGACAGAATTAAGGCTCTTAAGCTGGCTAATTCTTTTATCACAGATGCCGCTTTCCAAATAGCTAAGTTAGCGGCAAAGAATTCAGGTTTCGCCATTTTAGCGCGCAGGGCGTTATGGCTAAAGTCCTGGTCGGCCGATTTATCGTCAAAATCCAAACTCTTGAACATCCCTTTCAAAGGAAAGACCCTCTTCGGGCCTGAATTGAAAGAGATTATTTCAGAATTCACTGGGGGGAAAAGGCCATGCTCTCCCTCAGGACAAGTCCTTTAAGACAAAGAACAAACAAAATAATTTTCGTTCCTTTCGGGAATTTCAGGAGCGGTCCCGCTTCATCCTCCCCTGCTAAAAAGCAAGAGGGTAACGCTTCACAACCCAGGCCAACCTGGAAACCTTACCAGGGCTGGAACAAGGGTAAGCAGGCCAAGAAGCCTGCAGCTGCCTAAAAGACAGCATGATGGAGTAGACCCAGATCCGCTACCGGATCTAGTAGGGGGCAGACTCTCTCTCTTCACTCAGGCCTGGGCAAGAGATGTACACGATCCCTGGGCCTTAGAAATTGTATCCCAGGGATATCTTCTAGAATTCAAGGACTCCCCTCCAAGGGGAAGGTTCCACATTTCTCGTCTGTCTACAGACCAGATAAAGAAAGAGGCGTTCTTACGCTGTTTAGAACACCTACATTCAATGGGAGTGATCCACCCTGTTCCAATGATGGAACAAGGGTTGGGTTTTTACTCAAACCTGTTTGTGGTTCCCAAAAAAGAAGGAACTTTCAGACCAATCCTGGATCTCAAAATTCTAAACAAATTCCTCAGAGTCCCATCATTCAAGATTGAGACCATTCGGACAATCTTACCAATGATCCAGGAGGGTCAATATATGACTACCGTGGATCTAAAGGATGCGTATCTGCACATTCCTATCCACAAAGATCATCACCAGTTTCTCAGGTTCGCCTTTCTGGACAAGCATTATCAGTTTGTGGCTCTTCCTTTCGGGTTGTCCACTGCTCCCAGAATTTTCACAAAGGTGCTAGGGTCCCTCCTGGCGGTTCTAAGACCGCGGGGCATAGCAGTGGCGCCTTATCTAGACGACATCTTAATTCAGGCGTCGACTTTCCAAAGAGCCAAGTCTCACACGGAAATTGTTTTGGCCTTTCTGAGGTCTCACGGGTGGAAGGTGAACATCAAAAAGAGTTCTCTCTCCCCTCTCACAAGAGTTTCCTTCCTAGGAACTCTATTAGACTCTGTAGAAATGAAAATATTTCTGACAGAGGTCAGAAAGTTAAAACTCTTAACCACTTGCCGAGCTCTTCATTCCATTCCTCGGCCATATGTAGCTCAGTGCATGGAGACAATCGGACTAATGGTAGCGGCAATGGACATAGTCCCTTTTGCTCGAATACACCTCAGACCACTGCAACTATGCATGCTCAAACAGTGGAATGGGGATTATGCAGATTTGTCTCCTCAAATACAGTTGGACCAGGGGACCAGAGATTCTCTTCTCTGGTGGTTGTCTCAGGATCACCTGTCTCAGGGAATGTGTTTCCGCAGACCAGAGTGGATCATCGTAACGACCGACGCCAGTCTGTTGGGCTGGGGTGCGGTCTGAGACTCCCTGAAAGCTCAGGGCTTATGGTCTCGGGAAGAAGCTCTTCTCCCGATAAACATTCTGGAACTGAGGGCGATATTCAACGCGCTTCAGGTATGGCCTCAGCTATCTGCGGCCAAATTCATCAGATTTCAGTCGGACAACATCACGACTGTAGCTTACATCAATCATCAAGGGGGAACAAGGAGTTCCCTAGCAATGATGGAAGTAACCAAAATAATCAGGTGGGCGGAGAATCACTCTTGCCATCTCTCAGCAATTCACATCCCAGGAGAAGACAACTGGGAGGCGGATTTCTTATCGTCAGACTTATCACCCGGGGGAGTGGGATCTCCACCCGGAGGTATTTGCTCAGCTGCTACAGCTATGGGGCACTCCAGAGTTAGATCTGATGGCGTCCCGTCAGAACACCAAGCTTCCTCTTTGCGGTTCCAGGTCCCGGGATCCTCAGGCGGTGATGATAGATGCTCTAGCAGCGCCTTGGTCCTTCAATCTGGCCTATGTTTTTCCACTGTTTCCTCTCCTTCCTCGTCTGGTTGCCAGAATCAAGCAGGAGAGGGCGTCAGTGATTCTAATAGCGCCTGCGTGACCACGCAGGACTTGGTGTGCAGACCTAGTGGACATGTCATCCGTTCCACCATGGACACTGCCAATGAGGCAGGACCTTCTAATACAAGGTCCTTTCAAACATCCAAATCTAATTTCTCTGCGTCTGACTGCTTGGAGATTGAACGCCTAATTCTATCAAAGCGTGGTTTCTCTGAGTCGGTTATTGATACCCTGATTCAGGCTAGAAAGCCTGTCACCAGGAAAATCTACCATAAGATTTGGCGAAAATATCTTTGTTGGTGCGAATCCAAGGGTTACTCATGGAGTAAGATTAGGGTTCCCAGGATATTGTCCTTTCTCCAAGATGGATTGGAGAAAGGATTGTCAGCTAGTTACTTAAAAGGACAGATATCTGCTTTGTCTATTCTTTTACATAAACGTCTGGCGGAGGTACCAGACGTTCAAGCGTTTAGTCAGGCTTTAGTCAGAATCATGCCTGTTTATAGACCTGTAGCTCCGCCATGGAGTCTGAATTTAGTTATTTCAGTTCTGCAAGGGGTTCCGTTTGAACCTTTACATTCCATAGATATTAAACTTTTATCTTGGAAAGTTTTGTTTTTGGTAACTATCTCTTCTGCTTGAAGAGTTTCAGAGTTATCTGCTTTACAGTGTGATTCACCTTACTTGGTTTTCCATGCAGATAAGGTAGTTTTGCGTACCAAACCCGGTTTTCTTCCTAAGATTGTGTCTAATAAGAATATTAACCAGGAAATTGTTGTTCCTTCTCTGTGTCCTAATCCTCCTTTTGAAGAAGGAACGTCTGTTACACAATCTTGATGTGGTTCGTGCTTTAAAGTTCTATTTACAAGCAACTAAGGATTTCAGACAAACATCTTCTTTGTTTGTTATCTATTCTGGTAAGAGGAGAGGTCAGAAGGCGACTGCTACCTCTTTCCTTTTGGCTGAAAAGCATCATCCGTTTGGCCTATGAGACTGCTGGCCAGCAGCCTCCCGAAACAATTACTGCTCATTCTACCAGAGCAGTGGCTTCCACATGGGCTTTTAAAAATGAGGCTTCTGTTAAACAGATTTGTAAGGCAGCGACTTGGTCTTCGCTGCATACTTTTTCCAAATTTTACAAATTCAATACTTTTGCTTCTTCGGAGGCTATTTTTGGGAGAAAGGTTTTACAAGCAGTGGTGCCTTCCGTTTAAGGTACCTTTCTTGTTCACTCCCTTCATCCGTGTCCTAAAGGTTTGGTATTGGTATCCCACAAGTAAAGGATGAACCCGTGGACTGGATACACCTTACAAGAGAAAAAGAATTTAATCTTACCTGATAAATTACTTTCTCTTGTGGTGTATCCAGTCCACGGCCCGCCCTGGCTATTAGTCAGGTTGATTTTTGGTTTAAACTACAGTCACCTCTGCACCCTATGGTTTCTCCTTTTTCTTCCTAACCTTTGGTCGTATGACTGGGGGGTGGAGCTAGAGGGTGAGCTATATGGACAGCTCTGCTGTGTGCTCTCTTTGCCACTTCATGTTAGGAAGGAGAATATCCCACAAGTAAAGGATGAACCCGTGGACTGGATACACCACAAGAGAAAGTAATTTATCAGGTAAGCATAAATTCTGTTTTTAACATCCAAATATGCAAATGTCCTTAAAAGGGACATTAGAAAATACATAATAAATATTTATAATAAAGATGGACACACTTTTATAAATAGAATTCTTGCTAGAATCGACAAACACAATTGTTACTTTGTCTAGTCAAAATTGATCTTTCATGATTGAGATAGGGCATTTCATTTTAAATAACTTTCCAATTTACTTTTATCATCACATTTGCTTTGTTCTCTTGTTATTCTTAGTTGAAAGCTAAACCTAGGTAGGCTCATATGCTAATTTCTAAGCCCTTGAAGGCGACCTCTTATCTGAATGCATTTGACAATTTTTCAGTTAGACAGGGCAAGTTCATGTGTGCCATACATTGTGTTCACTCCCGTGGAGTTACCTAGGAGTCAGCACTGATTGGCTAAAATGCAAGTCTGTTTAAAGAACTGAAATAAGGGGGCAGTCTGCAGAGGCTTAGAGACAAGGTAATCACTGAGTTAAAAAGTAAATTAATATATCCGTGTTGGCTATGTAAAACTGGGGAATGGGTAAAGGGATTATTTTATCTTGTTAACCTCTTAGTGACCAGACAATTTTTAAATTTTCTTACCGTTAAGGACCAGGGCTGTTTTTACATTTCTGCTGTGTTTGTGTTTTAGCTGTAATTTCCCTCTTACTCATTTACTGTACCCACACATTTATATACCGTTTTTCTCTCAATTAACCCTTTCATGACAGGGTCATAATGTCTACATCGGAACAATGTTCAGATGTAGAGAAATTGAAATCCCGCGATCGTGCACGCAATCGCGAGATTTCAATTATGGGATCGGGTCTGGGGGGCTTCCCTATGACGCTACGAACGCCCTCCAGACTGCAATCAAATCCAGGAAGCGCAGTTGGCTTCAGGACATCCAACGGCTATGACATATTTCGTCCTAATGGCGCTACAGCCCAGTACCATTTGGACGGAATACTACGGCATAACGGCGGTAAAAGGTTAAGTGGACTTTTTAAAGATACCATTATTTTCATCATCCTATATAATAAAAGGCCAAGTGTGTTTGTCCGGAGATGTCATGCGCAGTAGAGACCGCGCAAGGACAAACACACCTGGTCTTAGAGTGCCTACCTGAACAGCCGGGGCAGGCGAAAATTGGCGTGGCCCCTGGCCGCGCGTGCGAGGGATAGAAGGGATAGAAGGGATAGAAGGGATAGAAGGGATAGAAGGGATAGAAGGGATAGAAGGGATAGAAGGGATAGAAGGGATAGAAGGGATAGAAGGGATAGAAGGGATAGAAGGGATAGAAGGGATAGAAGGGATAGAAGGGATAGAAGGGATAGAAGGGATAGAAGGGATAGAAGGGATAGAAGGGATAGAAGGGATAGAAGGGATAGAAGGGAAGAGAGCAAAAGAGATGGGAAGAGAGCAAAAGAGATGGGAAGAGAGCAAAAGAGATGGGAAGAGAGCAAAAGAGATGGGAAGAGAGCAAAAGAGATGGGAAGAGAGCAAAAGAGATGGGAAGAGAGCAAAAGAGATGGGAAGAGAGCAAAAGAGATGGGAAGAGAGCAAAAGAGATGGGAAGAGAGCAAAAGAGATGGGAAGAGAGCAAAAGAGATGGGAAGAGAGCAAAAGAGATGGGAAGAGAGCAAAAGAGATGGGAAGAGAGCAAAAGAGATGGGAATGAGCAAAAGAGAGGGGGGAGAACATGCAAAAGAGAGGAGGAGAGAGAGAGAGAGAGAGCAAAATAGATGGGAAAGAGCAAAATAGAGGGAAGAGAGAGAGAGAGAGAGCAAAATAGATGGGAAAGAGCAAAATAGAGGGAAGAGAGAGTGCAAAAGAGAGGGGGGGAGAGAGACCGCAAAAAGAGGGGGGATAGAGTGCAAAAGAGAGGGGGGGAGAGAGACCGCAAAAAGAGGGGGGATAGAGTGCAAAAAGAGGGGGGATAGAGTGCAAAAGAGAGGGGGGATAGAGTGCAAAAGAGAGGGGGGATAGAGTGCAAAAGAGAGGGGGGATAGAGTGCAAAAGAGAGGGGGGATAGAGTGCAAAAGAGAGGGGGGATAGAGAGAGTCAAAGAGAGGTGGAGCAAGAGAGCGCAAGGGGTGGGACCGCTGTAAAGCAAAAAATGGCACGTGTGAATGGGCTTTAGGACTAGTATATAATTTAATTATTTTTTTTTAATATAAAATATGATGAAAAAAACTATTTTTTTTCTAACTTTGACCCCCAAAATCTGTTACGCATCTACAACCACCAAAAAACACCCATGCTAAATAGTTTCTAAATTTTGTCCTGAGTTTAGAAAACCCCAATCTTTACCCCCTTAAAGGACAGGGCATTTCAGACTAAAACTTCCCCAAAAGACCAGAGCGTTTTTGCTATCACTCCATTTAAACAGAAATAGAGTCTTTTATATTTACTTATCAAATTATTATTTTTTTTTTAATAGACAACCCAATGTATTGATCTAGGCTCATTTTGGTATATTTCATGCCACCATTTTACCGCCAAATGCGATCAAATAAATGTTATTTTATTTCCTAAGACATGGAGAGTACACAACGTCATTCCAATTATTAGTGGGATATTCACTGCTTGCCAGCAGGAGGAGGCAAAGAGCACCCCAGCTAAGCTGTTAAGTGTCACTTCCCTTACCCATAACCCCCAGTCATTCTCTTTGCCTCTGTCAATGGAGGACGTTAAGTTGGTGTCTGAAGATTTTTATTCCTTTTATGTGTACTTTTCCCTGCAAGCAAGGATTGGATTTTAGCTGTGTACATGTCAATCTCTTGAGTAAGAGTAGTGGTGGCTTTTAAGCAGTTAGAAAGTTGTGAGGTTGTCCTTGCTTTGTTTTCTAACATAATTGCTACCCTATTTATAGAAAGCCAGAGTTGGTTACTCTGTTCTTTCTTTTTCTACAGGTCTCTGTAAGGAGTATGTGTCCTTTCACGTCTTGTGAGCTGTCTTCCTGCCTGACAGCTGCTTTTGCCTCCTAGGTACTGTTGTCTTGCACTATATATATCTGCATTTGATTTCTGGGACATATATAAATCCTTTTATGGAGGGTTTGTTCTGGGCAGTGTGCAGGCACGTTTATGTATGTGGAGACTAAGGGGTTAATATCTTCCTTTGCTGTTTATGGTATAATAACTCTGGGGCTCAATAGTTTTTTTTATTTACTGAGGAGGATGGCATATTTATATTGCTTTTATCAGGATTTGTGATAATGGCTCAATTTTCAGCGTACTGTGTCAATTTACTCTGGGAGACGCGCGTTTTAAAATGATTGTGCAGTTCCTTTTTAAGACAGTCATGTGACTGTCGGCTTTTCCACTGGAGACTCTGAACAGAGCCGGCGTAGTGCCGATGAGAGTGCTTTCCCTGTGAGGTGAAGAAGCGACTTGTTTGCTGATTAATGCAAGTTGTTGAGATATCTGGTGAATGTTCAGGTAGGGCACCTCAGACTGAGGTATAGAGGCGCAATATTTGTAATTTTTACTTGGCGTTTTTGGCGCTCTAAAGCTAAAGTCTGCTTTTCTTAAAGTGACGGTTGTCATTTTCTAATTTGTGTTCATACCTTTTAATTAGGGGAAATTATTTGGGTATGGACACTGAATAGGAGTCTGTTCCATTTGACTAATGTTTATTATGCTTAGAGGCCCAAATTGTTTGCCTATGCAATTTTGCTCCTCGTGTTTAAAAATAACTTTTAAAATTTAAAGATAAATTACTACCTTTTGAGTCTATTGTCTCTCAGGATAATGCTGTTCAGGATATGCCACAGCTTTCTCCTCAAACATCCCAAGTCTCAATGGCATCAAAAACAGTGCCCTGCGGTTCCTCTCAGCCTCCTGGAGGTGTGTTTTTACCTGTAGATTTTGTTGCACAGATATCTTCTGCAGTGTCTGCGGCTTTATCTGCTTTTCCCATGATGGGGAATCGCAAGAGGAAATCACAGCATATTTCTGATAATAAGGTGTCTGTTCCATCTGCTGCTGCGAAGGTTGACCTCCTCCATAAGTCTGATGAGGAGGATACCTCTGTAGCTTCTGTGGGTGAAATCTCAGATTCTGACAGTATATATCTTTTGACTGATTCTGAAGAAGTAAACTTCAGATTTAAGCTTGTACACCTTTTTTTATTTTTTAAAACTTTATTTTTATTGAGGTTTAGTAACATATACAACATTGCGTATTAACACATGAAGATGTAAGTTCAGAATATGGCATACATTCCAGCTGACATTTTCAAGATGTGCAGGATAGTAAACAATTAAGAATCGTTTTACATGTCAAGTATATATGTGGTATACCACCAAAAGGATAAAACAAAAATTAAGATTAATAACTACAAAAAACAAAATAACTAAAACAGTAGAAGACTACATAAGGCAACAGTAAAGATGAAATGAGCTACTATGCTGATGCCGGTGAGTGCCAAGGATATAGGGATAGATAAGTCACCTATGAGTCCGATTATGTATTAATTTGATAGATGAGGAGTTACGGTGGTCTGTTATTGTAGAATAAAATAAGGAAGAGCTTGGCATGCCATACTAAGTTGATGAGTCAGTGGCAATAAGTGTTAATTGATTCAGGGACCTCATTTTGCAGTATATTGGGTCAAGGGTAGGGACAATCAGCGGACCAGAGCTGCTTTAGTTTGGGGAGGGATTTTTATTATAAAGAGAGTATCTGATCTCAGCTGGGGTGAGTATTTCTGGTGGGGAAATTTTACTAATTGTTGTAACAATTTGGAAATTTAAGTAAGGTCTGCTAGAGATGAGGTATACAGTGAACCAAGTAATCTAGAGTTCCCAAATTTTAATGCTATAGGAGGGGGCTAAGGGAATAAGAGGAGAGAAGAAAATAGATGAATAAAAACAGCCTTATGAAGAGGTGGCGTGTTCTTGCTGTGCAGGGTTGTTATATAAATAAAGGTTGGACAAATCTGCTTTTTAGTGACAAATCAACAGAGGGGCATTATGATATCAGATCGGGAGGGATGGGGTTCAGCCTGTCGGATATATAAGTGGATTTCTCTATTTGGGCTGTATTAGGTGAGACACAAAGAGAAACTGTTTAGCGCTAGGATAAAATACCACACCTGATATAAAATATATATAATACTATTGAGTTGTCAAATTCTTACAATGTCCTCTAGATACATATTCCTTTAATACTGGAAAAAAAGTGATGAAATAATTCCAAATTACCATTTCCATCTCCAATGTTAAAAAGTTGCATAAACAAATGATATCCAATAGTGGTAGCTGTTCCAATAGGTTTTTCCTCTTTCTCTTTATTGCTGCTCGTTTAAAACTCCTCTTCCTCCAGAGTTTGTAGGATCCAGGATCCAAAGCGTATACCCAAAAGCAAAGACAAAAGCGCATAAAAAGAGATTCAAGTGTAATTTCCAAACACCATGTAAAGCGCAATTATATTCTTCTCACCAGAGTTAGTATAAAACAATGCCTTTATTGATACAGTACACAATGTTAAAAAGTTGGCTTTAAGTCCATAAGCAGCACCCGGTTCTGAAAGCAGTTGTCAGCTGGAAGGTCTCGATACACAGGATTTTGCCTGCGGCGGGTATTTCCGGATTGCCCGCCCTCAGCTGTTCTGCTTCCTTCTCAGGGGCTCTGGACTGAATTGCGATACCCCAACGCGTTTCCCCCGGTGATCGCCGGGCTTTATCAAGGGGATGTGATGAACAAACGGATGTCGGGCTATGTGAGTCGCACATTCTTATACCCGTATGTTAGTTACCAAAGTCCGCCTCCAATTGGGGGCCTGGTTCAATACTCCTAATTTGATTGGCTTAAGGTAACGACAACACTTTGGTTACCAAAGTCCGCCCCAATTGGGGGCCTGGTTCAATACTCCTAATTTGATTGGCTTAAGGTAACGACAACACTTTGGTTACTTTGTTAGTGCATTGGCAACTAATCTTACTACTCATAAAATCTTACATATAATACATAACAAATTTCAAAATCTAAAATACAAAAAGCAATACAACTTACATGAATTTGATAAAAACATAATTAAAAAACTTGATCTTATAAAAAACTTGTTGTGTTTAAGTGATTTTTCTTTTATACTGTATACATGTTCATACACCCTACTTTTTATGAGGCGCTTGGTGCGGCCTACATACATTATATATATATATATATATATATATATATATATATATATATATATATATATATATATATATATATATATATATATATATACACACACATATAGTAATGTTCCTATACATGGTTTAGATATTTTAAATAATCGGGAATACTGCCTCTATGTACTACAGGATATAAAGAATCAATATGAATTAATACAGGATGTAGTTGTAATGAATTAAGAAATATAACTTTTTTTTTTAGCTGATTTGATGAAATTACAATGTCTGCATGAAATGAACTATTGATGCAGCATCGGCCACTACAATGTCAATTGTGCATATTTATTTCATGCTGCTTCTTTATAACATCGAGTTTTTTATAAGATCGAGTTTTTTAATTATGTTTTTATCAAATTCATGTAAGTTGTATTGCTTTTTGTATTTTATATTTTGAAATTTGTTATGTATTATATGTAAGATTTTATGAGTAGTAAGATTAGTTGCCAATGCACTAACAAAGTAACCAAAGTGTTGTCGTTACCTTAAGCCAATCAAATTAGGAGTATTGAACCAGGCCCCCAATTGGGGCGGACTTTGGTAACTAACATACGGGTATAAGAATGTGCGACTCACATAGCCCGACATCCGTTTGTTCATCACGTCCCCTTGATAAAGCCCGGCGATCACCGGGGGAAACGTGTTGGGGTATCGCAATTCAGTCCAGAGCCCCTGAGAAGGAAGCCGAACAGCTGAGGGCGGGCAATCCGGAAATACCCGCCGCAGGCAAAATCCTGTGTATCGAGACCTTCCAGCTGACAACTGCTTTCAGAACCGGGTGCTGCTTATGGACTTAAAGCTGACTTTTTAACATTGTGTATTGTATCAATAAAGGCATTGTTTTATACTAACTCTGGTGAGTAGAATATAATTGCGCTTTACATGGTGTTTGGAAATTACACTTGAATCTCTCTTTATGCGCTTTTGTCTTTGCTTTTGGGTATATGTATTAGGCGAGAGTAACTATCTAAGGCAAGTACTAGGGCTAGGCCAAGGGACCATGTTTGTGAGGTAGGGAAGAAAAGGTCAGTGAAGTAAGGCAACTAGAGAAGGTGTGTACTAACCGTAATAATCGGACCTTTCCTCTCTGGGAGTGATTGTTCCAGTACCAGTAAGGGAACAGGGCATAGGATTCTTTTCAAATCTGTTTGTGGTTTCCAAAAAAGAGGGAGCTTTTTGACCCGTTTTAGACCTAAAATGTCTCAACAAATTTTTCAGAATACCGTCCTTCAATCTGGAAACTATTTGTTCCATTGTTTCTTTGGTCTAAGAGGGTCAGTTCATGACGACCATAGACCTGAAGGATGCGTATCTTCATGTTCCCATTCACAGGGATCATCACCAGTTCCTGAGATTCGCTTTTCTAGACAAGCACTTACAATGTGTTGCTCTTCCGATTGACCTTGCCACAGCTCCCAGAATTTTCACAAAACTCTCATACAGAGATCTTGTTGTCTTTTATACTTTCCCACAGATGGAAACTGAATCTGGAGAAGAGTTCCCTTGTGTTCCGTATTGCTATTTCCTCTGCTCGCAGAGTTTCTAAACTCTCAGCTTTACAGTGCGATTCCCCCTACTTTGTTTTTCATGCGGATAAGGCGGTCCTTCGTTCTAAATTGGGGTTTCTCCCTAAGGTGGTTTTGGATCGTAACTTTAATCAGGAAAAAAAATGAGGCTTCTGTGGAGCAGATTTGCAAGGGAGCTACATGGTCCTCTCTTGGGAGAAAGGTTCTTCAAGCGGTGGTGCCTTCTGTTTAGTTCTGCCTGTCTTGTTCTCCCTCCCTGATTATTCCATGCCCCCTAGCTTAGGTATTGGTTCCCACTAGTAATTGGAATGACGTTGTGGACTCTCCATGTCCGGAAATAAATTAATTTATCGGGTAAGCATATATTTTGTGTTTAACTTTTTCACAAACTTTAGGTTTCTCACTGAAATTGTAACACAATACCGCTATACAATGTTGTTAGTCAATGAATGATTGAATTTCTCTTGGAGTGCACGTCTAAATTTTTGTTTCCATTTTAGTACCCGCAATAATTTTCCTTTCTCGCTATATCTGATCATTGTCACACACATCACACGCAACCCTCGTGTACAAGTATATAAGTATTACGATAACCATTCATGACTATTCAACAATGAGGCGTGTCCCATAAATGTCCTATTAAGTGGCTATAGAAGACCGTTATGCGGTCCAATCATCCAACACCATATCTGGAGACACGTTATCAGTAAATAAAAGCCATTGACTACCTGAGGGGCATATACTGTAAATGACTTCTGATTGGTTCAATAACGGCATAGGTGCAGTTAAAAAGAACCAAGTACAGACATTCGGCTTGTCAAACAATCTCATTCACATGGAAAAAGGCTGAGGTGCAATGGCCCGAAATGCGTTTGTGTGCTAATATACTGAGAATCAATCCTATCTAATTGATTTTAATCCAGAACGCTGTTTTCTCTTGTTAAGTGTAGTCAGTCCACGGGTCATCCATTACTTATGGAATATATCTCTTCCTAACAGGAAGCTGCAAGAGGATCACCCAAGCAGAGCTGCTATATAGCTCCTCCCCTCACATGTCATATTCAGTCATTCTCTTGCAGCCTAACTAAAGATAGGTCGCTGTGAGAGGTCTGTGGTGTTTTTTAACTTAGTTTATTTCTACAATCAAAAGTTTGTTATTTTAAATGGCACCGGAGTGTGCTGTTTATTCTCAGGCAGCATTAGAAGAAGAATCTGCCTGCGTTTTCTATGATCTTAGCAGACGTAACTAAGATCCACTGGCTGTTCTCATCTGAGGAGTGAGGTAACTTCAGAGAAGGGGAATAGCATGCAGGGCCCCCCTGCAAATGAGGTATGTGCAGTAATTATTTTTCTGAGGAATGGAATTGACTGCGAAAATACTGCTGATACCAATGTAAAGTAAGTTCAGCCTTAAATGCAGTGATAGCGACTGGTATTAGGCTGATGAGTGTGTGTACACTGAATGTATTTTTCTAAGGAATGGAATTGACTCTGAAAATACTGTTAATACTGAAATAATGTATGAGCCTTAACTGCAGTAAAAGCGACTGGTAGCAGGCTTATTAATAACAATTCATAACTTTTCAAATGTATGTTTAAAACGTTTACTGGCATCGTTTTTTGTGAGGTACTTGGTGATAAAACTTATTGGAGCATGATTTTTACCACATGGCCATCTTTGTTTTCTGCATAGAAACAGTTTTCTGAGCTTCCCCACTGTTGTAATATGAGTGGGAGGGGCCTATTTTAGCGCTTTTTTGCGCAGTAAAAATTCAGTCACAATCTGTCTACTTCATCCTCCATGATCCAGATCGTCTCTAGAGAGCTCAGGGGTCTTCAAAATTCATTTTGAGGGAGGTAATCAGTCACAGCAGACCTGTGACAGTGTGTTTTGACTGTGAGAAAAACGTTAATTATTAAATTATCAGTTTTTGGGTATTAAGGGGTTAATCATCCATTTGCTGGTGGGTGCAATCCTTTGCTAACTTAATACATTTACTGTGAAAAATTGGTTGCTATAACTATTTTGGTTCATTGTTATTTCAACTGTGACAGCTTTTTGTGCTTCTTAAAGGCACAGTAGCGTTTTTTATATTGCTTGTAAATTTATTTAGAAAAGTATTTCCAAGCTTGCTAGTCTCATTGCTAGTCTGTTTAAACATGTCTGACACAGATGAATCTCTTTGTTCACTATGTTTAAAGGCCAATGTGGAGCCCAATAGAAATTTGTGTACTAATTGCATTGATGTTACTTTAAATAAAAGTCAATCTTTACATGTAAAGAAATTATCACCAGACAACGAGGGGGAAGTTATGCCGACTAACTCTCCTCACGTGTCAGTACCTTCGCCTCCCGCTCAGGAGGTGCGTGATTTTGTGGCGCCAAGTACATCAGGGAGACCCTTACAAATCACTTTGCAAGACATGGCTACTGTTATGACAGAAGTATTATCTAAATTGCCAGAATTAAGAGGCAAGCACGATAGCTCTGGGTTAAGGATAGAGCGCGCGGATGAGGTGAGAGCCATGTCAGATACTGCGTCACAGTTTGCAGAACGTGAAGACGGAGAGCTTCATTCTGTGGGTGACGGATCTGATCCAGGGAGACTGGATTCAGAGATTTCTAATTTTAAATTTAAGCTTGAGAACCTCCGCATATTGCTAGGGGAGGTATTAGCGACTCTGAATGATTGTAACACGGTTGCAATTCCAGAAAAATTATGTAGGTTGGATAGATACTATGCGGTACCGGTGTGTACTGACGTGTTTCCTATACCTAAAAGGCTTACAGAGATTATTAGCAAGGAGTGGGATAGACCTGGTGTGCCTTTTTCCCCTCCTCCCATATTTAGGAAAATGTTTCCTATAGACGACACCACCCGAGACTTATGGCAGACGGTCCCTAAGGTGGAGGGAGCAGTTTCTACTTTAGCTAAGCGTACCACTATCCCGGTGGAGGATAGTTGTGCCTTTTCAGATCCAATGGATAAGAAATTAGAGGGTTACCTTAAGAAAATGTTTGTTCAACAAGGTTTTATCTTACAGCCCCTTGCATGCATTGCGCCTGTCACTGCTGCGGCGGCATTCTGGTTTGAGTCTCTGGAAGAGGCCATTCGCACAGCTCCATTGGATGAAATTATGAACAAGCTTAAAGCACTTAAGCTAGCTAACGCATTTGTTTCTGATGCCGTCGTACATTTTACCAAACTTACGGCTAAGAACTCCGGATTCGCCATCCAAGCGCGCAGAGCGCTATGGCTTAAATCCTGGTCAGCTGACGTGACTTCTAAATCTAAATTGCTTAATATTCCTTTCAAAGGGCAGACCTTATTCGGGCCTGGCTTGAAAGAAATTATAGCTGACATTACGGGAGGTAAGGGCCATGCTCTACCTCAGGACAGGGCCAAATCAAAGGCCAAACAGTCTAATTTTCGTGCCTTTCGTAACTTCAAGGCAGGAGCAGCATCAACTTCCTCTGCTCCAAAACAGGAAGGAGCTGTTGCTCGTTACAGGCAGGGCTGGAAAGTTAACCAGTCCTGGAACAAGGGCAAGCAGGCCAAGAAACCTGCTGCTGCCCCCAAGACAGCATGAAGAGAGGGCCCCCTATCCGGAAACGGATCTAGTGGGGGGCAGACTTTCTCTCTTTGCCCAGGCTTGGGCAAGAGATGTCCAGGATCCCTGGGCGTTGGAGATCATATCTCAGGGATATTTCCTGGACTTCAAAACTTCTCCTCCACGAGGGAGATTTCATCTTTCAAGGTTATCAGCAAACCAAATAAAGAAAGAGGCGTTTCTACGCTGTGTACAAGACCTCTTACTAATGGGGGTGATCCACCCAGTTCCGCGGACGGAACACGGGCAGGGATTCTATTCAAATCTATTTGTGGTTCCCAAGAAAGAGGGAACCTTCAGACCAATCTTGGACTTAAAAATCCTAAACAAATTTCTAAGAGTTCCATCATTCAAAATGGAAACTATTCGAACCATCCTTCCCATGATCCAAGAGGGTCAGTACATGACCACAGTGGATTTAAAGGATGCCTACCTTCACATACCGATTCACAAGGATCATTATCGGTACCTAAGATTTGCTTTCCTAGACAGGCATTACCAGTTTGTAGCTCTTCCCTTCGGATTAGCTACGGCTCCAAGAATCTTTACAAAAGTTCTGGGCTCACTTCTGGCGGTACTAAGACCGCGAGGCATAGCGGTGACTCCGTACCTAGACGACATTCTGATACAAGCGTCAAGTTTTCAAACTGCCAAGTCTCATTCAGAGATAGTTCTGGCATTTCTGAGGTCGCATGGGTGGAAGGTGAACGTGGAAAAGAGTTCTCTATTACCACTTACAAGGGTTCCCTTTCTAGGGACTTTTATAGATTCTGTAGAGATGAAAATTTACCTGACAGAGGCCAGGTTATTAAAACTTCTAAATGCTTGCCGTGTTCTTCATTCCATTCCACACCCGTCAGTAGCTCAGTGCATGGAAGTAATCGGCTTAATGGTAGTGGCAATGGACATAGTACTATTTGCGCGCCTGCATCTCAGACCGCTGCAATTGTGCATGCTAAGTCAGTGGAACGGGGATTACTCAGATTTGTCCCCCCTACTAAATCTGGATCAAGAGACCAGAGATTCTCTTCTATGGTGGCTTTCTCGGCCACATCTGTCCAAGGGGATGACCTTTCGCAGGCCAGATTGGACGATTGTAACAACAGACGCCAGCCTTCTAGGCTGGGGTGCAGTCTGGAACTCCCTGAAATATTCTGGAATTAAGAGCAATATTCAATGCTCTCCTAGCTTGGCCTCAGTTAGCAACTCTGAGGTTCATCAGATTTCAGTCGGACAACATCACGACTGTGGCTTACATCAACCATCAAGGGGGAACCAGAAGTTCCCTAGCGATGTTGGAAGTCTCAAAGATAATTCGCTGGGCAGAGTCTCACTCTTGCCACCTGTCAGCGATTTACATCCCAGGCTTGGAGAACTGGGAGGCGGATTTTCTAAGTCGCCAGACTTTTCATCCGGGGGAGTGGGAACTTCATCCGGAGGTCTTTGCTCAACTGATTCATCATTGGGGCAAACCAGATCTGGATCTCATGGCGTCTCGTCAGAACGCCAAGCTTCCTTGTTACGGATCCAGGTCCAGGGACCCGGGAGTGGTGCTGATAGATGCTCTGACAGCCCCTTGGGTCTTCAACATGGCTTATGTGTTTCCACCGTTCCCGATGCTTCCTCGTTTGATTGCCAAGATCAAACAGGAGAGAGCTTCGGTGATTCTGAGAGCGCCTGCGTGGCCACGCAGGACCTGGTATGCAGACCTAGTGGACATGTCGTCCTGTCCACCGTGGTCTCTGCCTCTGAGACAGGACCTTTTAATTCAGGGTCCTTTCAACCATCCAAATCTAATTTCTCTGAGGCTGACTGCATGGAGATTGAACGCTTGATTCTATCAAAGCGTGGCTTCTCTGAGTCGGTTATTGATACCTTAATACAGGCTAGGAAGCCTGTTACCAGAAAAATTTACCATAAGATATGGCGTAAATATTTATATTGGTGCGAATCCAAGAGTTACTCATGGAGTAAGGTTAGGATTCCTAGGATATTGTCCTTTCTACAAGAGGGTTTAGAAAAGGGCTTATCTGCTAGTTCGTTAAAGGGACAGATTTCTGCTCTGTTTATTCTTCTACACAAACGTCTGGCTGAAGTTCCAGACGTTCAGGCTTTTTGTCAGGCTTTAACTAGGATTAAGCCTGTGTTTAAGACTGTTGCTCCGCCGTGGAGCTTAAACTTAGTTCTTAATGTTCTTCAAGGCGTTCCATTTGAACCCCTTCATTCCATTGATATCAAGCTGTTATCCTGGAAGGTTTTGTTTTTGATGGCTATTTCCTCGGCTCGAAGAGTCTCTGAGTTATCTGCCTTACATTGTGATTCTCCTTATCTAATTTTTCATTCAGACAAGGTAGTTCTGCGTACTAAACCTGGGTTCTTACCTAAGGTAGTTACTAACAGGAATATCAATCAAGAGATTGTTGTTCCATCACTGTGTCCTAACCCTTCTTCAAAGAAGGAACGACTTTTGCATAATCTGGACGTAGTCCGTGCCCTGAAGTTCTATTTGCAGGCAAATAAAGATTTTCGTCAAACTTCTTCCCTGTTTGTCGTTTACTCTGGACAGAGAAGAGGTCAAAAGGCTTCGGCTACCTCTTTCTCTTTTTGGCTTCGTAGCATAATACGTTTAGCCTATGAGACTGCTGGACAGCAGCCTCCTGAAAGGATTACAGCTCATTCTACTAGAGCTGTGGCTTCCACCTGGGCCTTTAAAAATGAGGCCTCTGTTGAACAGATTTGCAAGGCTGCGACTTGGTCTTCACTTCACACCTTTTCAAAATTTTACAAATTTGACACTTTTGCTTCTTCGGAGGCTATTTTTGGGAGAAAGGTACTTCAGGCAGTGGTTCCTTCTATTTAATGTTCCTGCCTTGTCCCTCCCTTCATCCGTGTACTTTAGCTTTGGTATTGGTATTCCATAAGTAATGGATGACCCGTGGACTGACTACACTTAACAAGAGAAAACATAATTTATGCTTACCTGATAAATTTATTTCTCTTGTAGTGTAGTCAGTCCACGGCCCGCCCTGTCTTTAAGGCAGATATAAATTTTAATTAAACTCCAGTCACCACTGCACCCTATGGTTTCTCCTTTCTCGTCTGCTTTGGTCGAATGACTGAATATGACATGTGAGGGGAGGAGCTATATAGCAGCTCTGCTTGGGTGATCCTCTTGCAGCTTCCTGTTAGGAAGAGATATATTCCATAAGTAATGGATGACCCGTTCACTGACTACACTACAAGAGAAATACATTTATCAGGTAAGCATAAATTATGTTTTTAGCTACCCCTGGCACCTGAAGCCGACGATTCCAGTTATCGGTCAGGAATACAGGGCAGTAGCTTACAGCAGTTCTGGTTTTAATTGTGTGGAGTTTGATAATAAGGTGGGTAGCTATTGGTGATTTGTATTTCACCTTAACTTTTTAACTGTTAATATTAAAGGTTACTTTTTAACATAATTACTTCCTCTCAGCATATTTACATATTACATTGTTTCTACAATTTATTTAGCTGAATATAAGCAGCATATTCACACATATTAGGAAAGAGTGCTTAATAATCCCTTCTTTTCCCATCCCCTTTTCCTTTAATAATCAACATATGTTAAAGTGCCATAATAGTCAAAAAATTACATGCTTTAATTTGTTAGAACATGTAATTTTAAGACTATCGACCCTATATTATTGTGTGTTTAACCCCCGCAAAGTAGAACTGCTCTGGACCTACTGGTCCCGACCAGAAACCGATTATCCAATCAGCAGCGCTAGTTGTGCATCTGAGTCGTGTGACTAGCGCTTCTGATTGGATCAGTGCAGGGTTCCACTTTGGGACCAGCAGTGCTCTGTGGGTCCTGAGTGGCAGTTCTGTTTGTTTAAACTCTCTGCAGGGGTTAAACACAATATTTAGAGTCAGTAGCCTAAAAATTAGATGTTTTAACGAATTGAGAGCATGTCATTTTTATGGCCCTTTGATCATTGTCATTGTGCAGAGTGTAGCAGGGTTAGGTTTCTGAAGTCTGGGATTGTTTAGTGTTATGTACATACGCCAAAGTGTTTCATATACATTTTTAATAATAATAAAAATAATAAAAAAATCTTGTTTAAAGGATTACTTTCTGTTATAATTTTTAAGCTAAACAACTAACATATTAAAGTTAATAAACATTAACTAAAACCTACTGACCTATATTTTCTCCAAAACGAAGTTTCATAACGTTCTAAAAGTTATATATTTTATTCGCCGATGATGTCACGTTATCCTGCCCACTATTTTCAGCACTGCATGTTCAAAATACTTAAACCAATAACTTTGTGTTTAAAGCTCCATTTTGAAACCTAGGTATTGTAAACGGATTGGTACAGAGCAAAGGATACCCACGTAGTGGGTTTGGAAAACAATTAAATTTGCAGACAAGATTTCTGATATACGGTAGAGATATGTTAATGAAATGCTATTGATAAAAAGCGTATTTGGGGTAGTTAGTTAGTAACAGGCATAGAAAATATTTACTTACAGTGGCCCTTTAAACCTTTTGGCACATCACAGATTTCTTTATTGTAAATGGCAAGAGTCCATAAGCTAGTGACGTATGGGATATACATTCCTACCAGGAGGGGCAAAGTTTCCTAAACCTCAAAATTCCTATAAATACACCTCCCACCACACACATACTTAAGTTTTACAAACTTTGCCTCCTATGGAGGTGGTGAAGTAAGTTTGTGCTTGATTTTTAGGTTTTCTTCTATGATAAGCGCTTCTAAGCATTCTGAAGCTTAAAGGGACAGTCTAGTATAAATTAAACTTTCATTATTCAGATAGGACTTTTAATTTTAATCAACTTTCCAATTTACTTTTATCATCATATTTGCTTTTTTCTCTTGGTATTCTTAGTTTTAAATTAAACATAGGTAGGCTCATATGCTAATTTCTAAGTTTTTGAGGGGTGCCTCTTATCGCATGCTTTTTAAATCTCTTTTCAACACAAAGAGACAGAAATTACATGTGGGCCATATAGATAACACAGTGTTCAGGCACAGGGGGTTATTTAAGATTTAGCACAAAACAATGCTAAATTTAAGACAATAGATAATAAACAGTCACAGTCATGTGATCAGAGGGCTGGAAGAAGGTTCCTAGATACAAGGTAATCACCGAGGTAAAAAGTATATTAATATAACTGTGTTGGTTGTGCAAAACTGGGGAATGGATAATAAAGGGATTATCTATCTTTTAAAACCATAACAATTCTATGGTAGACTGTCCCTTTAATTCCTCTCAGAGTACAGTGTTTGTCAGAGGGATGTGAAGAAAGTATTGCCTGTTGATTTTTATGGTTTCACTCATGGAAAATATTTTCAAGGGTTCTCTGTTATCGGTCGTAGGGATTCATCTCCTACCTCCCCTTTTCAGATCGACGATATACTCTTATACCATTACCAAGACACTCTCAGCTATGTTTAGTGCTTTATGTATTAATATAAAGTTTTATAAATATATGTATTTACTTATATTTGCCATGAGTAAGGTCTATGTGTATTTCCCTTTGCAGTCTAACAGTTTCAGTATGAGAATCATGTTTTAGGAAGTTATTTATTAATTTATTTTTAAAAAAATTCTTACCTGGGGTTTAGTCTTTTTTTTTTATATTTATTGCGTAATTTTTGGCGCAAATTTGCGTCTATGGTGTCGCAAGTTTCGTCATTTCCTGCGTCTTTTATTGACAGTAGTTTGTTGGGCGCGAAGTTGAGCTTGTTATGACGCGAGTTGTCATTTCCAGATTGTTAGGGGCAAAAAAATGTCACTTTGCGTTGTGAGTTATACTTGGCGCCAAATATTTTTTTGGTTCTATTACCCCACTTCCTTTATGCTCCCTGTTCTTTATATTCTAGAGGGCTATGCTGTTTGCTTTTTTTTGCCTTTTTAGCATATGCATTTTTTCCCATTCCTGAAACTGCTATATGAGGAAATTGGATATTTTGTTTAAATGTTATTTTCTCTTGGAAGGTGTATCCAGTCCACGGATTCATCCTTTACTTGTGGGATATTCTCATTCCCTACAGGAAGTGGCAAAGAGAGCACACAGCAGAGCTGTCCATATAGCTCCCCCTCTAGCTCCACCCCCCAGTCATTCTCTTTGCCGGCTCTAAGCACTAGGGTCTCTCTACGGGAGGGTAAAGTGAATGTGGTGTTAGAATTGTAGTTTTATTATCTTCAAACAAAAGTTTATTATTTTTAAATGGTACCGGTTTGTACTATTTACTCTCTGGCAGAAAAAAGATGAAGAATTCTGCTGAGAGGAAGATGATTTTAGCATGTTGTAACTAAAATCCATTGCTGTTCCCACACAGGACTGAGGAGTGCCAGAAAACTTCAGTTGGGGGGAACAGTTTGCAGGCTTAACTGCAATGAGGTATGTTCAGTCATTTATTTCTAGACAAGACGGAGATAATGCTAGAAGACTGACAATATCCCCATGTGGGGAGGGTAAGCTATGTTCTGAGACTTAGTATAGAATTGAATACTTAAATAACAGGGCTAATTATGCTGGTTGACACTAATTCTGAGCAATCAATTATTTGGCTTAAGAAATACTCGTTGGGAGACACTTTTAAAGCACTTTTGAGTTGCTTCTGGGGTTATTACCCACATGGCTAAAATTTATTCACTTAGAAGTGATTTTTGTAGGCCTCACAGCTCCGGAGTGGGAGGGGCCTAATTTCGCGCCTCAGATGCGCAGTTAGAATTGCAAGACAAGTTCATGCTGCTTCACATGGAGGGTCCTGCTGCTGTTTGATGGCCTAAAAGAAGCTTTTCCCCCCCAAATCTGATCCTTAAGGGCAAGGTAGGGCCACAGCAGTGCTGTGGCAAGGTGCTGTAGTAATTTAACCGGTTGTTGGCTTTAGGCTGCTCCGGTTTGGGCATTAAGGGGTTAATCGTTTTTCTTGCTAGTGGTGCAATCTTACTAAGGCTTTAGGTACATACTGTGAAAATTTCAAGAAAATTGCTGCATTTTTCACTGTTTTGTAAAATTGTGTGTCCTTTTTATCTCTTAAAGGCACAGTAACGTTTTTTCAAATTGTGTTTTTTATTTGTTTATAGTGATTTCTAAGCCTGTTTTTGCATATTACTAGTCTGTTAAACATGTCTGAGACCAAGGAAAATCCTTGTTCAATGTGTTTAGAAGCCATGGTGGAACCCCTTCTCAGAATGTGTCCCAATTGCACTAATGTGTCTATACACTTTAAAGATCATATTGTTGCACTTAAAAGTGTGGCCCTAGATGATTTTCAGACTGAAGGTAATGAGGATAGTCCGTCTACCTCTCCCCATGTGTCACAACCAGTTATGCCCGCTCAAGCGATGCCTAGTACCTCTATTGCGTCTGCCCCTATTACATTGCAACAACTAGCGGCAGTCATGGATAACTCCCTTGCGGCCTTCCTATCTAAACTGCCAGTTTTTCCTACAAAGCGCGATAGCTCTGTTTTAAGAACAGATTATGAGCAGTCTGAAGCTTTGGTAGCCTTATCTGATGCACCCTCACAACGCTCTGAAGTGGGGGTGAGGGATTTGATGTCTGAGGGAGAAATTTCAGATTCAGGAAAGGTTTCTCATCAGGCAGATTCAGATACATTGGCTTTTAAATTTAAATTAGAACACTTCTGCGTATTACTCAGGGAGGTATTAGCTACTCTGGATGATTGTGACCCCATGGTGGTTCCAGAGAAATTGTGTAAAATGGACAAGTATCTAGAAGTCCCTGTATACACTGATGCGTTTCCGGTCCCTAAGAGGGTTGCGGATATTGTTACTAGGGAGTGGGAGTGAGTGTCCCTTTTGTCCCCCCCCCCTATTTTTAAGAAGATGTTCCCCATAACTGACCCCATGCGGGACTCGTGGCAGACGGTCCCTAAGGTAGAGGGGGCTGTTTCTTCGCTTGCTAAACGCACAACCATACCAATTGAAGACAGTTGTGCTTTTAAAGACCCTATGGATAAAAAGTTAGAGGGTTTACTTAAGAAAATTTTTGTTCATCAAGGTTTTCTTCTCCAACCTATTGCCTGCATTATTCCTGTAACTACTGCAGCTGCTTTCTGGTTTGAGGCGCTGGAGGACTCGCTCCAGACGGAGACCTCATACGACGAAATTATGGATAGAATTAAGGCTCTAAAGCTGGCTAATTCTTTTATCACAGATGCCGCTTTGCAATTAGCTAAGTTAGAGGCAAAAAATTCAGGTTTCGCCATTATGGCGCGCAGAGCGCTTTGGCTCAAGTCCTGGTCGGCCGATGTGTCGTCAAAATCCAAATGATTAAATATCCCTTTCAAAGGAAAGACCCTCTTCGGGCCAGAATTGAAAGAGATTATTTCAGAAATCACCTGGGGAAAGGGCCATGCTCTCCCTCAGGACAAGCCCTTTAAAGCTAAAAACAAAGCTAATTTTCGTTCCTTTCGTAATTTCAGGAGCGGTCCCGCTTCAGCCTCTACAGCTGCAAAGCAAGAGGGTAACGATTCACCGCCCAAAGCAACCTGGAAGCCTTACCAGGGCTGGAACAAGGGTAAACAGGCCAAAAAGCCTGCAGCTGCTACCAAGACAGCATGAAGGGGTAGCCCCCGATCCGGGACCGGATCTGGTAGGGGGCAGACTCTCTCTCTTCGCTCAGGCCTGGGCAAGAGATGTTCACGATCCCTGGACATTAGAGATTGTTTCCCAGGGATATCTTCTAGAATTCAAGGATTCCCCTTATAATGTTACTCTCAATTAATGTTTGTTATATAGAACACAACAGTAGTAAAAATTTGGTTGTTACACTTTATTTATTGAATCAACTACTGACAAGCAGATTCTGAAAAATAAAGTGTTTTATTATTTCAAAATATACAGTCTATATCTTTATCTTATAAACACACACTGTATACCTTTTGACAGAATAATTAAAGTATTGGACAGGGAAATATAAGACCACCTTATGGTAAAAACAGGTTGTTAATAACAACTCTGATTTACAGGTTGTTAAATGAAACAAGCAAGACTGGGCTATGGTAGAAGTAAGGTAAAGTTATTCAGAACACACTCTGGCTCAGCGTGCAGAAAAGTACACAGATCCTGGATTCACACTCAAAGAATAATTTCAGGATGGAGAGTGTAATACTACCTAAATATGTATAATCAAATACTGCAATATTTGTAAGTGGTAGCAAGCTAAGCAGTCAGTAGTAGTATTTGCAGAGAGTGTACCTGAAATTCTGCAGGAGCTGAGAAGTCTGATGGTGGAGCAGGCAGGCAGCGTGTGAATGCTGAATGAGGAGGAAGTGAGCGTGTGAAGTCACCGGCAGAGCTGACAGCCTGGAATGTAGCAGCGGCTGCTGCTGAAGCAGAGAGACACTGAGAGAAGGTAATAAAACTTCCTTTACCCCACTGAGGAATCTTGCAGAGGCATCAAATGAGGAAGTAAGTGAGAGTAGGATCCGGTATTAGGAAATCCAGCAGATATTTCAACCTGTTAGAAAATAAGGCAGAGAGGCTTAGACAACTTGTAATCCAGAGCTTAATACAAGGAGTACTCAGTGGATACTGGAACACAATACCAAGCACTGATTGCAATGTGCTGTGTTGTTTTATAGGAGGAGCAATCAATTAGGAGAAACTTCAGAGTCTCTTAAAGAAACAGTGCTCAACCCTGACACCCCTCCAAGGGGAAGGTTCCACATTTCTCGTCTGTCTACAGACCAGACAAAGAAAGAGGCGTTCTTACGCTGTGTAGAAGATCTACATACGATGGGAGTGATATAACCAGTTCCAATTGCAGAACAAGGATTGGGTTTTTACTCAAACCTGTTTGTGGTTCCCAAAAAAGAAGGAACTTTCAGACCAATCCTGGATCTAAAAATTCTAAACAGATTCCTCAGAGTCCCATCATTCAAGATGGAGACCATTCGGACAATCTTACCTATGATCCAGGAAGGTCAATATATGACTACCGTGGATCTAAAGGATGCGTACCTGCATATTCCTATCCACAAAGATCATCATCAGTTTCTCAGGTTTGCTTTTCTAGGCAAGCATTACCAGTTCGTGGCTCTTCCATTCGGGTTAGCCACTGCTCCCAGAATTTTCACAAAGGTGCTAGGGTCCCTTCTGGCGGTTCTAAGACCGCAGGGCATAGCAGTGGCACCTTATTTAGACGACATCTTAATTCAGGCACCGTCTTTTCAAAGAGCCAAGTCTCACACGGAGATTGTTTTGGCCTTTCTGAGGTCTGACGGGTGGAAGGTGAACATCAAAAAGAGTTCTCTGTCCCCACTCACAAGGGTTCCCTTCCTAGGAACGCTGATAGATTCGGTACAAATGAAAATATTTCTGACAGAGGTCAGAAAGTTGAAACTTGTAACTACTTGCCGAGTTCTTCATTCCATTCCTCGGCCATCTGTAGCTCAGTGTATGGAGGCAATCAGATTAATGTTAGCGGCAATGGACATAGTCCCTTTTGCTCGGATACACCTCAGACCTCTGCAACTATGCATTCTCAAACAGTGGAATGGGGATTATGCAGATTTGTCTCCTCAAATACAGTTGGACCAGGAGACCAGAGATTCTCTTCTCTGGTGGCTGTCTCAGGATCGCCTGTCTCAGGGAATATGTTTCCGCAGACAAGAGTGGATCATTTTAACGACCGACGCCAGTCTGTTAGGCTGGGCTGCAGTCTTGGGACTCCCTGAAAACTCAAGGCTTATGGTCTCGGGAAGAATCTCTTCTCCCAATAAACATTCTGGAACTGAGGACGATATTCAACGCTCTTCAGGCATGGCCTCAACTAGATGCGGCCAAATTCATCAGATTTCAGTCGGACAACATCACGACTGTAGCTTACGTCAATCATCAAGGGGGAACAAAGAGTTCCCTAGCGATGAAGGAAGTAACCAAAATAATCAGGTGGGCGGAGGATCACTCCTGCCATCTCTCAGCAATTCATATCCCAGGAGTAGACAACTGGGAGGCGGATATTCTGAGTCGTCAGACTTTTCAACCGGGGGAGTGGGAACTCCACCCGGAAGTATTTGCCCAGCTGACTCAGCTTTGGGGCATTCCAGAGTTGGATCTGATGGCGTCCCGTCAGAACACCAAACTTCCTCTCTACGGGTCCAGGTCCCGGGACCCCAAGGCGATATTGATAGATGCTCTAGCAGCGCCTTGGGCCTTCAATCTGGCTTATGTTTTCCCACCGTTTCCCCTTCTCCCTCGTCTGGTCGCCAGAATCAAGCAGGAGAAGGCTTCAGTGATTCTGATAGCGCCTGCGTGGCCACGCAGGACTTGGTATGCAGACCTAGTGGACATGTCATCTGTCCCACCATGGACACTGCCAATGAGGCAGTATCTTCTAATACAGGGTCCGTTCAAGCATCCAAATCTAATTTCTCTACGTATGACTGCTTGGAGATTGAACACTTAGTTCTATCAAAGCGTGGTTTCTCTGAGTCTGTTATAGATACTCTGATTCAGGCTAGAAAGCCTGTCACCAGGAAAATCTACCATAAGATATGGCGGAAATATCTTTGTTGGTGTGAATCCAAGGGTTACTCATGGAGTAAGATTAGGATTCCCAGGATATTGTCTTTTCTCCAAGAAGGATTGGAGAAAGGATTTTCAGCTAGTTCATTAAAAGGACAGATATCTGCTCTGTCTATACGTTTACACAAGCGTCTGGCAGAGGTACCAGACGTTCAAGCGTTTGCACAGGCTTTTGTCAGAATCAATCCTGTCTATAAACCTGTGGCTCCGCCATGGAGTCTAAATCTAGTTCTTTCAGTTCTTCAAGGGGTTCCGTTTGAACCTTTACATTCCATAGATATTAAGTGTTTATCTTGGAAAGTTTTGTTTTTGGTAGCTATCTCTTCTGCCCGAAGAGTCTCAGAATTATCTGCCTTACAGTGTGATTCCCCTTACCTGGTGTTCCACGCAGATAAGGTGGTTTTGCGTACCAAACCTGGTTTTCTTCCTAAAGTGGTTTCTAACAAGAATATTAACCAGGAAATAGTTGTTCCTTCTCTGTGTCCTAATCCTCCTTTGAAGAAGGAACGTCTGTTGCACAATCTTGATGTAGTTCGTGCTCTAAAGTTCTATTTGCAAGCAACTAAGGATTTCAGACAAACATCCTCTTTGTTATCTATTCTGGTAAGAGGAGAGGTCAGAAAGCGACTGCTACCTCTCTTTCCCTTTGGCTGAAAAGCATCATCCGTTTGGCCTATGAGACTGCTGGCCAGCAGCCTCCTGAAACTATTACTGCTCATTCTACCAGAGCAGTGGCTTCTACATGGGCTTTTAAAAACGAGGCTTCTGTTGAACAGATTTGTAAGGCAGCGACTTGGTCTTCACTGCATACTTTTTCAAAATTATACAAATTCGATACTTTTGCTTCTTCGGAGGCTATTTTTGTGAGAGAGGTTTTGCAAGCAGTGGTGCCTTCCGATTAAGGTACCTGCCTTGTTCCCTCCCTTCATCCGTGTCCTAAAGCTTTGGTATTGGTATCCCACAAGTAAAGGATGAATCCGTGGACTGGATACACCTTGCAAGAGAAAACAGAATTTATGCTTACCTGATAAATTTCTTTCTCTTGCGGTGTATCCAGTCCACGGCCCGCCCTGGCAATTAAGTCAGGTGAAATTTTTTTGTTTAAACTACAGTCACCACTGCACCCTATGGTTTCTCCTTTTTCTTCCTAACCTTTGGTCGAATGACTGGGGGGTGGAGCTAGAGGGGGAGCTATATGGACAGCTCTGCGGTGTGCTCTCTTTGCCACTTCCTGTAGGGAATGAGAATATCCCACAAGTAAAGGATGAATCCGTGGACTGGATACACCGCAAGAGAAAGTAATTTATCAGGTAAGCATAAATTCTCTTTTTTCTTTTACATTTTGCAAGATGTCTGTCTGATCCTGTCTCAGAAGCTACTGTAGGAACCATGCTGCCTGAACACAGTTCTACCAAAGGAAAGTGTATCTATTGTAAGCAAGCCGAGATTATATCTCTGACTATATTATATAACTGTTGTCATGATAAGCTTTTGTATGCTGATAATGTTTCTATTAGTACTAGTACAGCACCTGTTGTTCCTTCAACATCTATCATACATGATATCCCTGTTGATATGAAAAATGATATTGCTGATGCAATACAGAAGGCTATGTCTGCTATTCCACCTTCTAATAAACGTAAAAGGTCTTTTAAAACTTCTAAAAAAACTGACATTGAAATTGATAAATCTTCTTATCTTTTTAAGATTGAATATATTCGGTCTTTGTTGAAAGAAGTATTGGTTACTTTGGGTATTGAGGAGTCTGATCCTCTTGATAACAAAACTAGTAAATATCTAAATTCTGTTTTTAAACCTTCTGTGATTACTCCTGAGGTTTTTCCTGTTCCAGATGCGGTTTCTGATGTGATTGCTAAGGAATGGTCTAAGCCTGGTGCTTCTTTTAATTCTTATTCTAGGTTTAATAAATTCTATACTTTACCAGTGGCTAATTGGGATTCTAGGGAAAAAGTCCCTAAGGTTGATGGGGCTATTTCTACTCTTGCCAAACGTACTACTATTCCTATGGAAGATAGTACTTATTTTAAGGATCCTTTAGATAGAAAGATTGAAAATTATCTAAGGAAAGCTTATTTACATTCTGGCTATATTCTCAGGCCTGCCATTTCTATGGCTGAGGTTGCGGCTGCATCAACTTTTTGGTTGGATAGCTTAGCACATCAAGAAACAGATCCTGATTTGTCTAGCATTATTATTTTGCTTAAACATGCTAATCATTTTATCTTTGATGCTATTTTTTATATCATCAAGATTAATGTTAAATCAATGTCTTTAGCTATTCTGGCTAGAAGAGCTTTATGGCTCAAATCATAGAATGCTGATATGGTATCTAAATCTAGATTACTATCTATCTTTTGAGGGTAATCATTTATTTGGTTCTCAGTTGGACTCTATTATTTCCACTATCACTGGGGGGAAGGGAGTTTTTTTGCCCCAAGATAAAAGGTCTAAGGGTAAATCTAAAGCTTCATATTGGTTTTGTTCCTTTCGTCATAATAGAGAACAGAAAACCACTCCTTCTCCTAAAGACTCTGGTTCCAATTGGAAGCCATCTTCAAGTTGGAATAAATCCAATCCTTATAAGAAACGAAAGCCAGCCCTCAAGACTGCATGATGGTGCGGCCCTCAATCCAGTTCAACTGGTAGGGGGCAGATTGAAATTATTTCAAAACATTTGGGCAGATTCTGTTCAGAAGCAGTGGATTCAGAGCATTATTTCTCAAGGTTATCAAATAGGTTTCAGAATAAGACCTACTGTGAGAAGATTCTTTCTCTCTCATGTTCCAACAAATCCTGTGAAAGCTCAGGCTTTTCTGAAGTGTGTTTCAGATCTTGAGCTTTCAGCGGTGATTACACCAGTTCCGCTTCAGGAACAGGGTCTGGGATTTTATTCAAATCTATTCATTGTCCCAAAGAAAGAAAATTCATTCAGACCAGTTCTGGATCTGAAGTTTTTGAATCGTTTTGTAAGGGTCCTAACTTTCAAGATGGTGACTATAAGGACTATTCTGCCTTTTGTTCAGCAAGGTCATTACATGTCAATAGACTTACAGGATGCTTATATTTTACATTCCGATTCATCCAGACCACTATCTGTTTCTGAGGTTCTCAGTGCCCTTCTATCTGTAATCAGAGAGCAGGGTATTGCGGTGTTTCCTTATTTGGATGATATCTTGATACTGGCTCAATCTTTTCATTTAGCAGAATCTCGCATGAATCAACTTTATTATTTATTATTATCGGTTATTTGTAGAGCGCCAACAGATTCGGCAGTGTTGTTTCTTCAAAGACATGGTTGGAGGATCAATTTACCAAAGAGTTTCTTGATTCCTCAGACAAGGGCCACCTTTTTAGGTTTCCAGATAGATTCAGTGTCCATGACCCTGTTTTTAACAGACAAGAGACGAATGAAATTGGTTTTAGCCTGTCTAAACCTTCAGTTTCGATCATTCCCTTCAGTGGCTATGTGCATGGAAGTTTTAGGTCTCATGACTGCAGCATCGGACGCGATTCCCTTTGCTCGTTTTCATATGAGACCTCTGCAGCTTTGCATGTTGAATCAATGGTGTAGGGATTAAATCCCAGCATTCTACTCTCTCTTACTTGGTGGTTAAACCATCATCGTATTATTCAAAGGGGCCTCCTTTGTTCGTCCTTCCTGGACTGTAGTCTCAACAGATGCAAGTCTTTCAGGTTGGGGAGCTGTCTGGGGGTCTCTGACAGCACAAGGGGTTTGGAATCCTCTAGAGGCGAGGTTACCCATCAATATCTTAGAACTCTGTGCTATTTTCAGGGCTCTTCAGGTTTTGCCTCTTTTGAAGAGAGAACTTTTCATTTGCTTTCAGACAGACAATATCACAACTGTGGCATATGTCAATCATCAAGGAGGGACTCGCAGTCCTTTAGCAATGAAAGAAATATCACGGATACATTCTTGGTCGGAATCCAATTGTTGTCTCATTTCTGTGATTCATATCCCAGGTGTAGACAATTGGGAAGTGGATTATCTCAGCTGTCAGACTTTGCATCCGGGGGAGTGGTCTCCATCCTGATGCATTTTGTCAGATTGCACAGATGTGCGATCTTCCAGAAATTGATCTGATGGACTCCCATCTAAGCAAGAAACTTCCCAGATACCTTTCCAGGTTCAGGGATTCTCAGGCGGAGATGGTGGATGCGTTAGCAGTTCCTTGGTCTTAATTTGGTTTTGAAGGTTTTGCAGGCTCCTCCTTTTGAGCCTATGCATCATTTGGATATTAAATTACTTTCTTGGAAAGCATTGTTCCTTTTGGCTATCTCTTCTGCTAGAAGAGTTTCTGAATTGTCTGCTCTCTCTTGTGAGTCTCCTTTTCTGATTTTTCCATCAGGATAAAGCTGTTTTGCGGACTTTGTTTAAATTTCTTCCTAAGGTTGTGAGTTCTAACAACATTAGTAGGGAAATTGTTGTTCCTTCCTTGTGTCCGAATCCTAAGAATTCGCTTGAAAAATTGTTACACTCCTTGGGTGTGGTAAGGGCTTTGAAATACTATGTTGAGGCTACTATGGATTTCAGGAAGACTTCTAGTCTATTTGTTGTCTTTTCTGGTTCTAGGAAAGATCAGAAAGCCTCTGCCATTTCTTTGGCATCTTGGTTAAAGCTTTTGATTCACAAGGCTTATTTGGAGGCGGGACAGTCTCCGCCTCAGAGAATTACAGCTCATTCTACTAGATCAGTTGCCACTTCTTGGGCTTTTAAGAATGAAGCTTCAGTTGATCAGATTTGCAAAGCAGCAACTTGGTCTTCTTTGCATACATTTACAAAATTTTACCATTTCGATGTATTTGCTTCTTCAGAAGCAGTCTTTGGTAGAAAAGTTCTTCAGGCAGCTGTCTGTTTGATTCTTCTGTTTATAAGAAGAACTTATTTTTTGGATTTAATTTCTCAGCGGAAATAGCAGTTTTTTATTTTATCCTTCCCTCTCTAGTGACTCTTCTGTCGATTTCAACATCTTGGGTATTTTATCCCATACGTCACTAGCTCATGGACTCTTGCCATTTACATGAAAGAAACCATAATTTATGTAAGAACTTACCTGATAAAATTATTTATTTTATAATGGCAAGAGTCCATGAGGCCCACCCTGTTTTTGGTGGTTATACTTTTTGTATAAAAGCACAATAATATTTTCCAGTTCCTCTTTTTTTGTATGCTTTTTTACTCCTTTTTACACCTGACTACTTGGCTATACGTTAAACTGAAGTATGTGTGTGGTGTGAGGTGTATTTATAGGCATTTTGAGGTTTGGGAAACTTTGCCCCTCCTGGTAGGAATGTATATCCCATACGTCACTAGCTTATGGACTCTTGCCATTATGAAAGAAATGAATTTATCAGGTAAGTTCTTACGTAAATTATGTTTTTGTTTAATTTTATTAACTTTTTTAAATTTTTTTTTACTAATGTATCTTTGTTTCTTCTAGGCCTCGAAACAGAGGAAAAACTTCATTGGAGGATGAAGATAGCATGGATGGGCTGGAGGCAGCAGAAAGTGACAACTCTGCAGACACAGGTGAGCTATCACACCGGTTTATACTTTGAATGGTTATCTATTTTAAGAGTAGAGAAATACAAGATTATAGGTCGGATTTTTGTTCTAGGGTTGTTTTTGTAGGAAAATCCAAGTGCTTGAGTGTCTTACTATCCTTTAAAAGGACATTATATGGGGTCGTGTCTGGGCAGCAATGGCGCTCAGTCGCATTTTCAGAGGCTCCTGCTCAATCTAGCTGAATCTACTGCTTGCTTTTTGATTATCTACACCTTCTACTTAAGTGTTTAGCTGGGACAAACAAACCCTCACTTGTGGTACAAGTGGAGGCTATTTAATCAATTTACACTTGTCTAATGACCCGGGTACTTCAGTCACAATAAGAACTGTTTCCTATATTAACGCCTATCAGCATAGCGGAGCTACATACAACCATTTGCTCTCTACTTCAAGACCTGAAGGCCAAAATAGATAGCAAGTTTGATTACCTTGTTTATATCTGCAAATCACTGAGGGGCCATGACTACTCCTTACCAACCGGGTACTCGCCTAATTCTGGCGACACAATCACATCTTCATCTTCTCAAAATATAGATATGACGCTGACACAGATTCCGATTGAGGAGCTAGAAGAAGCCGGCATAGCTCAACAATACAGGAGGAATGAGAACAGTCAGCAGACCTTGCAGCACATACTGGTGAATCCTAAACTGATCAGGCTCTTTGATGGCGCCGGGGGGAGGGGGGGTGTGGCCGACCTCCCCGGCGGTTGTGAAGATCTGACACCACATACCAGTTGGTCTAAGAATGGTCCGCATATTTCAGGATCAACACACAAGGATTTCTTTACCCCATGGATCGAGGAAGCCAGATCAAGTCTGTAATTACAGAGGATATACTTGCATACTTTGCATCTATATTTTTACCCCGGCAAACGAAACCTGGTAACAGCTTAGATCAGAATATGTTGGACACTCAACAGAAGCCCCCTTGGATTAAGAGGGATTGTGTGGGATGAGAGACACACGACTACAATGGTTTTCTACATCACTCTCTAGGATAGTAGAATATAGCTTGTCCCCTATTGATATAGTGACAGGACCACTTATTGAGAGTTCTCAAATTTCATAATTTCATTACCAGGTTGGTTGTGGAGGGGAGAGATATGGTCCGTGTAATATGGTTTGTGTACAGTATGTTTAGGTTTTGTATAATCCTGGCTGTCAATAAGTATTCACCTCATTTAGTCATATATGGGTTTAATATAATAGATGGAGTCATACAAGTTACTTACCATATGTTCATATATGCAAGAACGTATTTACGTTATATAACACACTAATAAATAACTCTAATGTGAGCATACCATGCTGATTGCGGGGTGGAGAAGCACAGTTTACAGAACCCCTTTTGTTACTGTTTATCTCTCTAACTTTGCTGTTCAGAGTCCTCCTGTGTTAGCTAGGAGAGACATACAAGTTACTCGGTGGGCTCATATAAGTTGGACTAATAGGGGGCCTGAAATGAAGATATCTATTTTATTATATATATGTCTTGTTTTGTCTTCTCAAAAACCCAGCCAGTGGTAAAGTTAATATTGGGTTTAGATTACCTCCCGTCTTTACACATTAAGAAGCTACTCAATATATATATCCATCTCAGCTATGAGATCTTGCAGCCTCTTATAAAAAAAAAATAGTAATAGCTCTATCTGGGATGATTCAGATGAAAATACCAATGTTACTTCCTTTTACATATACTAATAATATTGAGACATGAGTTAGTCTGTTCTATATGATTCCTTTGTATGGTTAGTTTTATTGGCTTGCTTTATACCCCAGTACTGTTCACTCTTTACTTGATTACAGGTTTGAGATTTTCTTGAACTCCACACCCTCCTTTACTAATATTTATTAAACAGTTTGCATGTAATTCTCATTATATAAAGTATTATGGATCAATGAGCCAATATTATTTTAATTGTAATGCTGATCCAAAAGTGACTCTGTATTATGCAAACCACGTTTTTACCCATAACATTATTACTTATCTACTTGCATATAACCCACTGTTAATTTTATCTACATTATCAGTTGCTAATTTATATATATATATATATATATATATATATAGATATATATAGATATATATAGATATAGATATATATAGAGAGAGAGATACACAGTTGTATGCAAAAGTTTAGGCACCCCTGACAATTTCCATGATTGTCACTTTGGATCAGTAATTTCATTTTGATCTATCAAATAACTGAAGGACATAGTTAGTTCAGTAGTAAAATGAGGTTTATTGAATTAACAGAAAATGTGCAATATGCATCAAAACAAAATTAAACGGGTGCATAAATTTGGGCACCCTTGTCATTTTGTTGATTTGAATACATGTTAATACCTCGCACTGATTAATTGGAACACACAATTGGTTTGGTGAGCCCATTAAATGACCTGAAACCAAAGATTGTTCAACATTATGGTTTTAGTGGAAAGCTACAAAAAGATATCGCAGAGATTTAAGCTGTCAGTGTCCACTGTGAGGAACATAGTGAGGAAATGAAAGACCACAGGCACAGTTCTTGTTAAGGCCAGAAGTGGCAGGCCAAGTAAAATATCGGAAAGGCAAAGGATGGTGATAACGGTCAAATACAGCCTACAGACCACCTCCAAAGACCTACAACATCATCTGGCTGCATATGTTGTCACTGTGCATCATTCAACAATTCAGCGCACTTTGCACAAGGAGAAGCTGTATGGGAGAATGATGCGGAAGAAGCCTTTTCTACACACACGCCACAAACAGTCGCTTGAGGTATGCAAACACACATTTGGACAAGCCAGCTTCGTTTTGGAAGAAGGTGCTGTGGACTGATGAAACAAAGATTGAGTTATTTGGTCATAACAAGGGGCGTTATGCATGGCAGCAAAAGAACACAGCGTTCCAAGACAAACACTTGCTACCCACAGTAAAATTTGGTGGATGTTCCATCATGCTGTGGGCCTGTATGGCCAGTGCCGGTGCTGGGAATCTTATTAAAGTTGAGGGTCGCATGGATTCCAGTCAATATCAGCAGATACTTGAGAATAATGTTGAGGAATCAGTCACAAAGTTGAAGTTACGCCGGGGCTGGATATTTTAACAAGACAAAGACCCAAAACACTGCTCAAAATCTACTCTGGCATTTATGCAGAGGAACAAGTACAATGTTCTGGAATGGCCAATCCCAGTCCCCAGACCTGAATATCATTTGAAAATCTGTGGGGTGATTTGAAGCGGGCTGTCCATGCTCGGCAAACATCAAACCTGACTGAACTGAAGATGTTTTGAAAGGAGGGATGGTCCAAAATACCTTCATCCAGAATTCAGAGACTCATTACAGGCTGTTATTTCTGCTAAAGGAGGCTCTACTAAATATTGATGCAATATTTCTGTTGGGGTGCCCAAATTTATGCACCTGTCTAATTTCGTTTGGATGCATATTGCACATTTTCTGTTAATCCAATAAACCTAATTTCTTCTATAAGGTACGACGAGTCCACGGATTCATCCTTTACTTGTGGGATATTATCCCTCTGCTAACAGGAAGTGGCAAAGAGCACCACAGCAGAGCTGTCTATATAGCTCCTCCCTTAGCTCCACTTCCCAGTCATTCTCTTTGCCTACTCTAAGTACTAGGAAGGGTAAATTGAAAGAGGTGATAAAATATTAGTTTTTAATTTCTTCAAGCAAGAGTTTTTGGTTTTAAATGGTACCGGTGTGTACTATTTACTCTCAGGCAGATGAAGACTTCTGCCTGGAGGATGAGGATCTTAGAGCATTTGTAACTAAGATCCAGTGCAGTTCCCACAGAGGCTGAGGAGTACAGGAAACTTCAGTGTGAGGAACGTTTTCATGCTATATAGCAGTGAGGTATGTTCAGTCAATTTTTCTGGAGAGACTGTGTATTTCAGAAAGGCTGACAGTATCCCCATGAGGGTAAGGGTAAGCAGTAATCCTAAGAGCTATAGAAAGGCATTACTAAGCTTGCATAAGGGGCTAATTAAAAAATGGTTGACACTGAGTTTTGAATGTTTGTGGGCAAACGTTTTATGAACTGGGAGTGCTGTTAACGTTTTTGTGGGCAACTTTATTGAGGATACACTTGGCTTATTTCTCCTACATTTGTGTATCCGGTCCATGGCTTCATCCTTACTTGTGGGATATTCTCAATCCCTACAGGAAGTGGCAAAGAGCACACAGCAGAGCTGTCCATATAGCTCCCCTCAGGCTCCGCCCCCCCAGTCATTCTCTTTGCCGCTCTAACTAGTTGCATCTCCACGGGGGTGGTAAAGAGTATGTGGTGTTAGTTGTAGTTTTTTATTTCTTCTATCACGAGTTTGTTATTTTAAAATAGTGCCGGCTTGTACTATTTACTCTGCAGCAGAAAGTGATGAAGATTTCTGCTAAGAGGAATATGATTTTAGCACCAGTAACTAAAATCCATGGCTGTTCCCACGCAGGACTGTTGAAACCAGAGAACATCAGTTGGGGGGAACAGTTTGCAGGCTTAACTGCTTCAGGTATGATCAGTCATTTTTCTAACAAGACCATGTAATGCTAGAAGACTGTCAGAAATTCCCTCTGGGATAGGTAAGCCATTTTTCTTAGACTCAGTATGAAATGATGGCTTATATTTAGGGCTCTATGCTGGTTGACACTAATTGTGGGCTTAATCGATTGCTTTTCTCCAACATAGGTGTGTCCGGTCCACGGCGTCATCCTTACTTGTGGGATATTCTCTTCCCCAACAGGAAATGGCAAAGAGCCCAGCAAAGCTGGTCACATGATCCCTCCTAGGCTCCGCCTACCCCAGTCATTCTCTTTGCCGTTGTACATGCAACATCTCCACGGAGATGGCTTAGAGTTTTTTAGTGTTTAACTGTAGTTTTTCATTATTCAATCAAGAGTTTGTTATTTTCAAATAGTGCTGGTATGTACTATTTACTCAGAAACAGAAAAGAGATGAAGAATTCTGTTTGTATGAGGAAAATGATTTTAGCAACCGTAACTAAAATCCATGGCTGTTCCACACAGGACTGTTGAGAGCAATTAACTTCAGTTGGGGGAACAGTGTGCAGTCTCTTGCTGCTTGAGGTATGACACATTCTAACAAGACGATGTAATGCTGGAAGCTGTCATTTTCCCTATGGGATCCGGTAAGCCATGTTTATTACGATCGTAAATAAGGGCTTCACAAGGGCTTATTTAGACTGTAGACTTTTCTGGGCTAAATCGATTCATTATTAACACATATTTAGCCTTGAGGAATAATTTTATCTGGGTATTTTGATATAATAATATCGGCAGGCACTGTATTAGACACCTTATTTCTTAGGGGCTTTCCCAAAGCATAAGCAGAGTCTCATTTTCGCGCCGGTGTGGCGCACTTGTTTTTGAGAGGCATGGCATGCAGTCGCATGTGAGAGGAGCTCTGATACTTAGAAAAGACTTTCTGAAGGCGTCATTTGGTATCGTATTCCCCTTTGGGTTTGGTTGGGTCTCAGCAAAGCAGATACCAGGGACTGTAAAGGGGTTAAAGCTTAAAACGGCTCCGGTTCCGTTATTTTAAGGGTTAAAGCTTCCAAATTTGGTGTGCAATATTTTTAAGGCTTTAAGACACTGTGGTGAAAATTTGGTGAATTTTGAACAATTCCTTCATGTTTTTTCGCAATTGCAGTAATAAAGTGTGTTCAGTTTAAAATTTAAAGTAACAGTAACGGTTTTATTTTAAAACGTTTTTTGTACTTTCTTATCAAGTTTATGCCTGTTTAACATGTCTGAACTACCAGATAGACTGTGTTCTGAATGTGGGGAAGCCAGAATTCCTATTCATTTAAATAAATGTGATTTATGTGATAATGACAATGATGCCCTAGATGATTCCTCAAGTGAGGGGAGTAAGCATGGTACTGCATCATTCCCTCCTTCGTCTACACGAGTCTTGCCCACTCAGGAGGCCCCTAGTACATCTAGCGCGCCAATACTCCTTACTATGCAACAATTAACGGCTGTAATGGATAATTCTGTCAAAAACATTTTAGCCAAAATGAACCCTTGTCAGCGTAAGCGTGGCTGCTCTGTTTTAGTTACTGAAGAGCATGACGACGCTGATATTAATATCTCTGAAGGGCCCCTAACCCAATCTGAGGGGGCCAGGGAGGTTTTGTCTGAGGGAGAAATTACTGATTCAGGGAACATTTCTCAGCAGGCTGAATCTGATGTGATTACATTTAAATTTAAGTTGGAACATCTCCGCATTTTGCTTAAGGAGGTATTATCCACTCTGGATGATTGTGAAAATTTGGTCATCCCAGAGAAACTATGTAAAATGGACAAGTTCCTAGAGGTGCCGGGGCTCCCAGAAGCTTTTCCTATACCCAAGCGGGTGGCGGACATTGTTAATAAAGAATGGGAAAGGCCCGGTATTCCTTTCGTCGACCCCAGAAAGGACTTATGGCAGTCAGTCCCCAAGGTCGAGGGAGCGGTTTCTACTTTAAACAAACGCACCACTATACCCATAGAGGATAGTTGTGCTTTCAAAGATCCTATGGATAAAAAATTAGAAGGTTTGCTTAAAAAGATGTTTGTTCAGCAGGGTTACCTTCTACAACCCATTTCATGCATTGTCCCTGTCACTACAGCCGCATATTTCTGGTTTGATGAACTGATAAAGGTGCTCGACAGTGATTCTCCTCCTTATGAGGAGATTATGGACAGAATCAATGCTCTCAAATTGGCTAATTCTTTCACGCTAGACGCCACTTTGCAATTGGCTAGGTTAGCGGCTAAGAATTCTGGGTTTGCTATTGTGGCACGCAGAGCGCTTTGGTTAAAATCTTGGTCGGCTGATGCGTCTTCCAAGAACAAGCTACTAAACATTCCTTTCAAGGGGAAAACGCTGTTTGGTCCTGACTTGAAAGAGATTATCTCTGATATCACTGGGGGTAAGGGCCACGCCCTTCCTCAGGATCGGCCGTTCAAGGCAAAAAATAGACCTAATTTTCGTCCCTTTCGTAAAAACGGACCAGCCCAAAGTGCTACGTCCTCTAAGCAAGAGGGTAATACTTCTCAGGCCAAGCCAGCTTGGAGACCAATGCAAGGCTGGAACAAGGGAAAGCAGGCCAAGAAACCTGCCACTGCTACCAAGACAGCATGAAATATTGGCCCCCGATCCGGGACCGGATCTGGTGGGGGGCAGACTCTCTCTCTTCGCTCAGGCTTGGGCAAGAGATGTTCTGGATCCTTGGGCGCTAGAAATAGTCTCCCAGGGTTATTTTCTGGAATTCAAGGGACTTCCCCCAAGGGGGAGGTTCCACAGGTCTCAGTTGTCTTCAGACCACATAAAAAGACAGGCGTTCTTACATTGTGTAGAAGACCTGTTAAAAATGGGAGTGATTCATCCTGTTCCATTAAGAGAACAAGGGATGGGGTTCTACTCCAATCTGTTCATAGTTCCCAAAAAAGAGGGAACGTTCAGACCAATCTTAGATCTCAAGATCTTAAACAAATTTCTCAAGGTCCCATCGTTCAAGATGGAAACCATTCGAACTATCCTTCCTTCCATCCAGGAAGGTCAATTCATGACCACGGTGGATTTAAAGGATGCGTATCTACATATTCCTATCCACAAGGAACATCATCGGTTCCTAAGGTTTGCATTCCTGGACAAACATTACCAGTTTGTGGCGCTTCCTTTCGGATTAGCCACTGCTCCAAGGATTTTCACAAAGGTACTAGGGTCCCTTCTAGCGGTGCTAAGACCAAGGGGCATTGCAGTAGTACCCTACCTGGACGACATTCTGATTCAAGCGTCGTCCCTCCCTCGAGCAAAGGCTCACACGGACATCGTCCTGGCCTTTCTCAGATCTCACGGCTGGAAAGTGAACGTGGAAAAGAGTTCTCTATCCCCGTCAACAAGGGTTCCCTTCTTGGGAACAATTATAGACTCCTCAGAAATGAGGATTTTTCTAACAGAGGCCAGAAAAACGAAACTTCTGGACTCTTGTCGGATACTTCATTCCGTTCCTCTTCCTTCCGTAGCTCAGTGCATGGAAGTGATCGGGTTGATGGTAGCGGCAATGGACATAGTTCCTTTTGCGCGCATTCATCTAAGACCATTACAACTGTGCATGCTCAGTCAGTGGAATGGGGACTATACAGACTTGTCTCCAAAGATACAAGTAAATCAGAGGACCAGAGACTCACTCCGTTGGTGGCTGTCCCTGGACAACCTGTCACAAGGGATGACATTCCGCAGACCAGAGTGGGTCATTGTCACGACCGACGCCAGTCTGATGGGCTGGGGCGCGGTCTGGGGATCCCTGAAAGCTCAGGGTCTTTGGTCTCGGGAAGAATCTCTTCTACCGATAAATATTCTGGAACTGAGAGCGATATTCAATGCTCTCAAGGCTTGGCCTCAGCTAGCGAGGACCAAGTTCATACGGTTTCAATCAGACAACATGACGACTGTTGCGTACATCAACCATCAGGGGGGAACAAGGAGTTCCCTAGCGATGGAAGAAGTGACCAAGATTATTCTATGGGCGGAGTCTCACTCCTGCCACCTGTCTGCTATCCACATCCCGGGAGTGGAAAATTGGGAAGCGGATTTTCTGAGTCGTCAGACATTGCATCCGGGGGAGTGGGAACTCCATCCGGAAATCTTTGCCCAAGTCACTCAGCTGTGGGGCATTCCAGACATGGATCTAATGGCCTCTCGTCAGAACTTCAAAGTTCCCTGTTACGGGTCCAGATCCAGGGATCCCAAGGCGGCTCTAGTGGATGCACTAGTAGCACCTTGGACCTTCAAACTAGCTTATGTGTTCCCGCCGTTTCCTCTCATCCCCAGGCTGGTAGCCAGGATCAATCAGGAGAGGGCGTCGGTGATCTTGATAGCTCCTGCGTGGCCACGCAGGACTTGGTATGCAGATCTGGTGAATATGTCATCGGCTCCACCTTGGAAGCTACCTTTGAGACGAGACCTTCTTGTTCAGGGTCCGTTCGAACATCCGAATCTGGTTTCACTCCAGCTGACTGCCTGGAGATTGAACGCTTGATTTTATCGAAGCGAGGTTTCTCAGATTCTGTTATCGATACTCTTGTTCAGGCCAGAAAGCCTGTAACTAGAAAGATTTACCACAAAATTTGGAAAAAATATATCTGTTGGTGTGAATCTAAAGGATTCCCTTGGGACAAGGTTAAGATTCCTAGGATTCTATCCTTCCTTCAAGAAGGATTGGAAAAAGGATTATCGGCAAGTTCCCTGAAGGGACAGATTTCTGCCTTGTCGGTGTTACTTCACAAAAAGCTGGCAGCTGTGCCAGATGTTCAAGCCTTTGTTCAGGCTCTGGTTAGAATCAAGCCTGTTTACAAACCTTTGACTCCTCCTTGGAGTCTCAATTTAGTTCTTTCAGTTCTTCAGGGGGTTCCGTTTGAACCCTTACATTCCATTGATATTAAGTTATTATCTTGGAAAGTTTTGTTTTTAGTTGCAATTTCTTCTGCTAGAAGAGTTTCAGAATTATCTGCTCTGCAGTGTTCCCCTCCTTATCTGGTGTTCCATGCAGATAAGGTAGTTTTACGTACTAAACCTGGTTTTCTTCCAAAAGTTGTTTCTAACAAAAACATTAACCAGGAGATTATCGTACCTTCTCTGTGTCCGAAACCAGTTTCAAAGAAGGAACGTTTGTTGCACAATTTGGATGTTGTTCGCGCTCTAAAATTCTATTTAGATGCTACAAAGGATTTTAGACAAACATCTTCCTTGTTTGTTGTTTATTCAGGTAAAAGGAGAGGTCAAAAAGCAACTTCTACCTCTCTCTCTTTTTGGATTAAAAGCATCATCAGATTGGCTTACGAGACTGCCGGACGGCAGCCTCCCGAAAGAATCACAGCTCATTCCACTAGGGCTGTGGCTTCTACATGGGCCTTCAAGAACGAGGCTTCTGTTGATCAGATATGTAGGGCAGCGACTTGGTCTTCACTGCACACTTTTACCAAATTTTACAAGTTTGATACTTTTGCTTCTTCTGAGGCTATTTTTGGGAGAAAGGTTTTGCAAGCCGTGGTGCCTTCCATTTAGGTGACCTGATTTGCTCCCTCCCTTCATCCGTGTCCTAAAGCTTTGGTATTGGTTCCCACAAGTAAGGATGACGCTGTGGACCGGACACACCTATGTTGGAGAAAACAGAATTTATGTTTACCTGATAAATTTCTTTCTCCAACGGTGTGTCCGGTCCACGGCCCGCCCTGGTTTTTTTAATCAGGTCTGATAATTTATTTTCTTTAACTACAGTCACCACGGTACCATATGGTTTCTCCTATGCAAATATTCCTCCTTAACGTCGGTCGAATGACTGGGGTAGGCGGAGCCTAGGAGGGATCATGTGACCAGCTTTGCTGGGCTCTTTGCCATTTCCTGTTGGGGAAGAGAATATCCCACAAGTAAGGATGACGCCGTGGACCGGACACACCGTTGGAGAAAGAAATTTATCAGGTAAACATAAATTCTGTTTTTAGCATGTTTTTGGCTATAAATAAGGTGTTCTTTAAAACACTTTTGGGGTTTAATTTGCGCCTGGCACTTAGACACCTAATCTAGTCAGAAAGGCCCCTCCACTGTGGAATGAAGAGGGAGGAGGCCTCATTTTCGCGCCTCAATTGCGTAATGTTTTTTGACTAGGCAGTTCATGCAGCTTCACGTGGGGAGTCCAGAGGCTCAGAAAAGGACTCCAGAGAGGCTTATTTGCTACCAAAATAATCCCTAAGGAAGGTAAAGGCCACAGTGGAAGCTGTGGCAGGGGACTGTACTGTGTTAACCGGTTAATAACTGTTATTAGCTCCGGTTTGGGCATTAAGGGGTTAATTGGTCTGAAAACTTGTGTGTAATCTTTTCAAAGCATTAAGACAATGTGGTGAAAATTTCATTAAAATCGGATGTTTATTTGATGGTTTTTTGATGTTTCAGTAATAAAGTGCACTTTTATTATTTAAAGAGACAGTAACGTTTTTGTCAAAAATAATTTTTATTGCATTGAAGTTCTGTTTATGTCTGTCAAACATGTCTGAACCTTCAGATAGCCTATGTTCTGTATGCTCAAAGTCCAAGGTGGTTCCCCCATTAAATTTATGTGTGAAGTGTGCCTTAGCGTCCAAGCAGCTTAAGGACCATACAATCACACTTAAAAATATAGCCCAAGATGATTCTTTAGCTGAAGGTAGTGAAGATAGCTCGCTATCCTCTCCTTCTGTGTCAATACCAGCTATGCCCGCGCAAGCGTTGCCCAGTACATCTAGCGCACCAATTGTGATTACTATGCAACAGTTAGCGACAGTAATGGATAATTCTCTTTCAGCATTTTTATCTAAACTGCCAGCTTTTCCTAGGAAGCGTGATTGCTCAGTTTTAAACACAGAAAATGAGCAAGCTGACGCAGAGGATAATTTATCTGAAGTGCCCTCACATCAATCTGACTTGGCGTGAGGGAGTGCCTGTCTGAGGGAGAAATTTCTGACACAGGGAAAGTTTCTCAGCAGGCAGAGCCTGATGCCATAGCATTTAAATTTAAGCTAGAACACCTCCGCACCCTACTTAAGGAGGTCCTAGCTACACTTGATGATTGTGATCCTTTGGTGATCCCTGAAAAATTGTGTAAAATGGACAAATTCTTAGAGGTCCCAGTACACACTGATGCATTTCCGATACCTAAGAGGGTGGCGGATATCGTGACTAAGGAGTGGGAGAAGCCAGGTGTACCCTTTGTTCCCCCTCCTATATTTAAGAAAATGTTCCCAATTTTTGACCCTAGAAGGGACGCATGGAAGACCGTCCCTAAGGTAGCGGGGGCAGTTTCAACGCTAGCTAAGCGCACGACTATACCAATAGAAGACAGTTTCGCTTTCAAAGATCCGATGGATAAAAAATTAGGTTTACTTAAGAAAATTTTTGTTCAACAAGGTTTTCTTCTACAACCAATTTCTTGCATTATTCCTGTAACCACTGCAGCTGCTTTTTGGTTTGAGGAATTAGAAAACTCTCTCCAGAAGGAAACTTCTTATGATGAAGTCATGGATAGAATTCACGCCCTCAAGTTGGCTAATTCTTTCATTACAGATGCCGCTATGCAGTTAGCTAAATTAGCGGCGAAAAATTCCGGATTCGCAATAGTAGCGCATAGAGCGCTTTGGCTAAAATCGTGGTCGGGGGATGTGTCGTCCAAAACAAAATTGCTTAATATTCCTTTCAAGGGTAAGACCCTATTTGGGCCAGAGTTGAAAGAAATTATTTCAGATATCACTGGGGGAAAGGGCCATGCTCTCCCACAGGATAGACCTTTCAAAGCTAAAAACAAGTCTAATTTTCGTTCCTTTCGCAATTTCAGGAACGGACCGGCTTCTACCTCTACAGCCACTAGGCAAGAGGGTAACGCACCCCAGCCCAAACCGGCATGGAAACCAAGGCAAGGCTGGAACAAGGGTAAACAGGCCAAAAAGCCTGCTGCTGCTACCAAGACAGCATGAAGGGGTAGCCCCCGATCCGGGACCGGATCTAGTAGGGGGCAGACTTTCTCTCTTTGCTCAGGCCTGGCGAGAGATGTTCTGGACCCCTGGGCACTAGAAATTGTCTCTCAGGGGTATCTTCTAGAATTCAAGGACCTTCCTCCAAGGGGAAGGTTCCACATGTCTCGCTTATCTTTAGACCAGATAAAGAGACAGGCATTCTTACATTGCGTAGAAGACCTTTTAAAAATGGGAGTGATACACCCAGTTCCAACAGCAGAACAAGGACTGGGATTTTACTCAAACCTGTTTGTAGTTCCCAAAAAGGATGGAACTTTCAGGCCAATTCTGGATTTAAAGATCCTAAACAAATTCCTCAGAGTTCCATCATTCAAAATGGAAACCATTTGGACAATTTTACCAATGATCCAGGAGGGTCAATATATGACTACCGTGGACTTAAAGGATGCGTACCTGCATATTCCTATCCACAAAGATCACCATCAATTCCTGAGGTTCGCCTTTCTGGACAAGCATTACCAGTTTGTGGCTCTTCCCTTCGGATTGGCCACTGCTCCCAGAATTTTCACAAAGGTGCTAGGGTCTCTTCTAGCGGTGCTAAGGCCAAGGGGCATTGCAGTAGCACCTTACCTAGACGACATTCTAATACAAGCGTCGTCCTTTCACAAGGCAAAGGCTCATACAGGCATTGTTCTAGCCTTTCTAAGGTCCCACGGGTTGAAGGTGAACATAGAAAAAAGTTCTCTGTCCCCGTTCACAAGGGTTCCCTTCCTGGGAACAATAATAGACTCGGTAGAAATGAAGATCTTTCTGACAGAGGCCAGGAAGTTAAAACTTCTGAACTCTTGTCGAGTTCTTCAATCCATTCCTCAACCCTCCATAGCTCAGTGCATGGAGGTAATAGGACTCATAGTTGCAGCAATGGACGTGGTTCCATTTGCTCAAATTCATTTAAGACCATTGCAACTGTGCATGCTCAAACAGTGGAATGGGGATTATGCAGATTTGTCTCCCCAGATTCAAATGGACCAGAAAACCAGAGACTCAATCCTCTGGTGGTTGTCTCTGGATCACCTGTCTCAGGGAATGAGTTTCCGCAGACCGGAGTGGATCATTGTCACAACCGACGCCAGCCTCCTAGGCTGGGGCGCGGTCTGGGAGTCCCTGAAGGCTCAGGGTCTATGGTCTCGGGAAGAATCTCTTCTCCCGATAAACATTTTGGAATTGAGAGCGATATTCAATGCGCTCCAGGCATGGCCTCAACTAGCGGAGGCCAAATTCATCAGATTTCAGTCGGACAACATGACGACACTGGCGTACATCAATCATCAGGGGGGAACAAAGAGTTCCTGGCGATGAGAGAGGTATCCTTAATCATCAAATGGGCAGAGGATCACTCTTGCCATCTATCAGCAATTCACATCCCAGGAGTGGACAACTGGGAAGTGGATTTCCTGAGTCGTCAGACTTTCCATCCGGGGGAGTGGGAACTTCACCCGGAGGTTTTTGCCCAGTTAACCCAACTATGGGGCATTCCAGATCTGGATCTGATGGCGTCACGTCAGAACTCCAAAGTTCCACGTTACGGGTCCAGGTCCAGGGATCCCAAGGCGACATTGGTAGATGCCTTAGTAGCGCCTTGGTCGTTCAATCTAGCTTATGTCTTTCCACCGTTTCCCCTTCTCCCCCGGCTTGTAGCCAGGATCAAGCAGGAGAAGGCTTCGGTAATTCTGATAGCTCCTGCGTGGCCACGCAGGACTTGGTATGCAGACCTGGTGAATATGTCACCTTCTAATTCAAGGTCCATTCGAACATCCAAACCTAGCTTCTCTGCAACTGACTGCTTGGAGATTGAACGCTTGATTCTAGCTAAGCGTGGGTTTTCGGAATCCGTTATAGATACCCTGATCCAGGCTAGAAAGCCTGTCACCAGGAAAATTTACCATAAGATATGGAGGAAATATCTTTGTTGGTGTGAATCCAGAGGTTACTCATGGGGTAAGATTACGATTCCAAGGATTCTTGCCTTTCTCCAAGAAGGATTGGAGAAAGGTTTGTCAGCTAGTTCCTTAAAAGGACAGATTTCCGCTCTGTCGGTTTTGTTACACAAGCGTCTGGCAGCGATGCCAGATGTTCAGGCGTTTGTACAGGCTTTAGTCAGAATCAAGCCTGTCTATAGACCTGTGGCTCCTCCATGGAGTCTAAATTTAGTTCTTTCAGTTCTTCAAGGGGTTCCGTTTGAACCTCTACATTCCATAGATATCAAGTTATTATCTTGGAAAGTTTTGTTTTTGGTAACTATTTCTTCTGCTAGAAGAGTTTCTGAATCGTCTGCTTTGCAGTGTAATTCACCTTACCTGGTGTTCCATGCAGATAAGGTTGTTTTACGTACCAAACCTGGTTTTCTTCCAAAAGTGGTTTCCAATAAGAATATTAACCAGGAGATAGTTGTTCCTTCTCTGTGTCCTAACAAGGAACGTCTGTTGCACAATCTTGATGTGGTTCGTGCTTTAAAGATCTAAAAGCAACTAAAGACTTCAGACAAACATCGTCCTTGTTTGTCGTCTATTCTGGCAAGAGGAGAGGTCAAAAGGCGACTGCGACCTCTCTGTCCTTCTGGCTGAAAAGCATCATCCGGTTGGCTTATGAGACTGCTGGAAGGCAGCCCCCTGAACGAATTACAGCTCACTCTACTAGAGCTGTGGCTTCCACATGGGCTTTCAAGAATGAGGCTTCTGTTGAACAGATCTGTAAGGCAGCGACTTGGTCTTCACTGCATACATTTGCCAAATCTTACAAATTCGATACTTTTGCTTCTTCGGAGGCTATTTTTGGGAGAAAGGTTTTACAAGCAGTGGTGCCTTCCGTTTAGGTTACCTGACTTGTTCCCTCCCTTCATCCGTGTCCTAAAGCTTTGGTATTGGTTCCCACAAGTAAGGATGAAGCCGTGGACAGGATAAACCAATGTAGGAGAAAACAGAATTTGTTTACCTGATAAATTTCTTTCTCCTACGGTGTATCCGGTCCACGGCCCACCCTGGCATTTTAGTCAGGCTTAAATTTATTTTTCTAAAACTACAGTCACCACTGCACCCTATGGTTCTCCTTTTTCTCCTAACCGTCGGTCGAATGACTGGGGGGGCGGAGCCTGAGGGGAGCTATATGGACAGCTCTGCTGTGTGCTCTCTTTGACACTTCCTGTAGGGATTGAGAATATCCCACAAGTAAGGATGAAGCCGTGGACCGGATACACCGTAGGAGAAAGAAATTTATCAGGTAAACATAAATTCTGTTTTTTGGGTCTCAGAACCCACATGGCTAGTTTAAATCCACTCTGGTGCGGTTCTTTGAGGCTGTAGAGACATTGAGTGAGATAGACGGGGCATATTTTCGCGCCTCAGTTGCGCAGTTGTTTTCACTCAGCAAGCAGCAAGCTCCAACTCCTGAGGGCCCTTGTGGATGTTTTGGGCCAAATCGAAGATTTAACCCCATATGCTGGGGGTGTTTTTTTCCCGAATTTAGGCCTTATTTCAATCCGGTTTGCACATTAAAGGGTTAAATGTTTTATTTTCATGTGGGGCAATCTTGAGTACACAAATTGAGTCTGCTATCAAAAATTTGTAAAGTTTGGTGTTTTTTAAAGCAGTTTTGCAGAACGTGTATGCTTTTTTCTCCAACATTGGTGTGTCCGGTCCACGGCGTCATCCTTACTTGTGGGATATCTCTTCCCCAACAGGAAATGGCAAAGAGTCCCAGCAAAGCTGGCCATATAGTCCCTCCTAGGCTCCGCCCACCCCAGTCATTCTTTGCCGTTGCACAGGCAACATCTCCACGGAGATGGTTAAGAGTTTTTTGGTGTTTAAATGTAGTTTTTATTCTTCTATCAAATAAAGAGACAGGCGTTCTTACATTGTGTAGAAGACCTGTTAAAGATGGGAGTGATACACCCAGTTCCAATAAAGGAACAAGGAATGGGATTTTATTCCAATCTGTTCGTAGTTCCCAAAAAAGAGGGAACTTTCAGACCAATTTTGGATTTGAAGATCCTAAACAAATTTCTCAGGGTACCATCGTTCAAGATGGAAACCATTCGAACGATTCTACCCACTATCCAGGAAAGTCAATTTATGACTACCGTGGATCTAAAGGATGCGTACCTACATATTCCTATCCACAAAGAACATCATCAGTTCCTAAGGTTCGCTTTTCTGGACAAGCATTACCAGTTTGTGGCCCTCCCATTCGGGTTAGCCACTGCTCCAAGGATTTTCACAAAGGTGCTAGGGTCCCTTCTAGCGGTTCTAAGACCGAGGGGCATTGCAGTAGTACCTTACTTGGACGACATTCTAATACAAGCGTCGTCCCTGTCAAAAGCAAAGGCTCATACAGACATAGTTCTAGCCTTTCTCAGATCACACGGATGGAAGGTGAACATAGAAAAAAGTTCTCTGTCTCCGTCGACAAGAGTTCCCTTCTTGGGAACAATAATAGATTCCTTAGAAATGAGGATTTTTCTGACAGAGGTCAGAAAATCAAAACTTCTAAGCTCTTGTCAAGTTCTTCATTCTGTTCCTCGTCCTTTAATAGCGCAGTGCATGGAAGTAGTAGGGTTGATGGTTGCAGCAATGGACATAGTTCCTTTTGCACGAATTCATCTAAGACCATTACAACTGTGCATGCTCAAACAGTGGAATGGGGACTATACAGACTTGTCTCCAATGATTCAAATAGATCAGAAGACCAGAGATTCACTCCGTTGGTGGCTGACCCTGGACCATCTGTCCCAGGGAATGAGCTTCCGCAGACCAGAGTGGGTCATTGTCACGACCGACGCCAGTCTAGTGGGCTGGGGCGCGGTCTGGGAATCCCTGAAAGCTCAGCGTCTATGGTCTCGGGAAGAGTCTTCTCCCGATAAACATTCTGGAACTGAGAGCGATATTCAATGCTCTCAGGGCTTGGCCTCAACTAGCAAAGGCCAGATTCATAAGGTTCCAATCAGACAACATGACGACCGTTGCGTATATCAATCATCAGGGGGGAACAAGGAGTTCCCTGGCGATGAAAGAAGTGACCAAAATAATTCAATGGGCGGAGGATCACTCCTGCCACCTGTCTGCGATCCACATCCCAGGTGTGGATAACTGGGAGGCGGATTTTCTGAGTCGTCAGACATTCCATCCGGGGGAGTGGGAACTCCACCCGGAGATACTCTGGTTCAGGCCAGAAAACCGGTAACTAGAAAGATTTACCATAAAATATGGAAAAGATATATCTGTTGGTGTGAATCCAAAGGATTCCCATGGAATAAGATAAAAATTCCTAAGATTCTCTCCTTTCTACAAGAAGGTTTGGAGAAAGGATTATCTGCAAGTTCTCTAAAGGGACAGATCTCTGCTTTATCTGTCTTACTACACAAAAGACTGGCAGCTGTGCCAGATGTTCAAGCATTTGTTCAGGCTCTGGTTAGGATCAAGCCTGTTTACAGACCTTTGACTCCTCCCTGGAGTCTAAATCTAGTTCTTTCAGTTCTTCAAGGGGTTCCGTTTGAACCTTTACATTCCATAGATATTAAGTTACTATCTTGGAAAGTTTTGTTTTTGGTTGCAATTTCTTCTGCTAGAAGAGTTTCAGAGTTATCTGCTCTGCAGTGTTCTCCGCCCTATCTGGTGTTCCACGCAGATAAGGTGGTTTTGCGTACTAAGCCTGGTTTTCTTCCTAAGGTTGTTTCTAACAAAAATATTAACCAGGAGATAGTTGTACCTTCTTTATGTCCGAATCCAGTTTCAAAGAAGGAACGTTTGTTACACAATTTGGACGTAGTCCGTGCTCTAAAATTCTATTTAGAGGCTACAAAAGATTTCAGACAAACATCTTCCTTGTTTGTTGTTTATTCTGGTAAAAGGAGAGGTCAAAAAGCGACTTCTACCTCTCTTTCCTTTTGGCTTAAAAGCATCATCCGATTGGCTTATGAGACTGCCGGACGGCAGCCTCCTGAAAGAATCACAGCTCACTCCACTAGGGCTGTGGCTTCCACATGGGCCTTCAAGAACGAGGCTTCTGTTGACCAGATATGTAAGGCAGCGACTTGGTCTTCACTGCACACTTTTGCCAAATTTTGCAAATTTGATACTTTTGCTTCTTCGGAGGCTATTTTTGGGAGAAAGGTTTTGCAAGCTGTGGTGCCTTCCGTTTAGGTAACCTGATTTGATCCCTCCCTTCATCCGTGTCCTAAAGCTTTGGTATTGGTTCCCACAAGTAAGGATGACGCCGTGGACCGGACACACCAATGTTGGAGAAAACAGAATTTATGCTTACCTGATAAATTACTTTCTCCAACGGTGTGTCCGGTCCACGGCCCGCCCTGTTTTTTTAATCAGGTCTGATGAATTATTTTCTCTAACTACAGTCACCACGGTACCATATGGTTTCTCCTATATATATTTCCTCCTGTCCGTCGGTCGAATGACTGGGGTGGGCGGAGCCTAGGAGGGACTATATGGCCAGCTTTGCTGGGACTCTTTGCCATTTCCTGTTGGGGAAGAGATATCCCACAAGTAAGGATGACGCCGTGGACCGGACACACCGTTGGAGAAAGTAATTTATCAGCATAAATTCTGTTTTTCTCTTAAAGGCGCAGTACCGTTTTTTAAGATTGTTGTTTTTTCACAAAATAAAGTGTTTTTCAAGCTTGTTTATAGTCATTACTAGCCTGTTCAACATGTCTGACATTGAGGAAAGTAATTGTTCAATATGTTTAGAAGCCATTGTGGAACCCCCACTTAGAATGTGTCCCTCATGCACTGAAAGGTCAATAAATTGCAAAGAACATATTTTAGCTACTAAAAGTATGTCGCAGGATGATTCTCAGTCAGAAGGGAATCGGGTTATGCCATCTAATTCTCCCCAAGTGTCACAACCATTAACGCCCGCACAAGCGACGCCAAGTACTTCTAGTGCGTCTAATTCTTTCACCCTGCAAGATATGGCCGCAGTTATGAATACTACCCTCACAGAGGTTTTATCTAAGCTGCCTGGGTTGCAGGGGAAGCGCAGTAGGTCTGGTGTGAGAACAAATGCTGAGCCCTCTGACGCTTTATTAGCCATATCCGATGTACCCTCACAATGTTCTGAGTAATATGAGAAAGTAAAAAACAACAAACAGGATAAGGGTGCTATTCCTCTAATAGGAGTCAGCTCAAACAGCTGCTGACATGTTTCGGCATTCCGCCGTTATCAAAGCTGCTGAACTGTGTAGGGAATACCCCACCTTTTAAAACACATTGGATGACTCCTATAGGGTAATAGAAAAGAGGTAGAATTTTCATATTAACCGCTTCCTGTCCCTAAGGGACTAGTCTGTATAAACAAACAAACAAAGACCAGTATACTTTGTATAATGCCTACACCAAAACACCACTAACATCAAAAGTAAGCTTAAGGTTGATGTATGTCCCTATAGTAAACACATAGTTAGTGTGGTACTTAGATCAAAACCTTACTAGCATCAAATTAAGCTTGTAGTTAAAGGTAGTCCCTGTAATCAATACAAAGTTAGTGTGGGGCCAAAGTGTCAATATGAAGGCATATGTTAGTAATATCAATAACATAAACATGCCTAACAAGCCGATTTAAGTAGTAGCCACTTAGTGTACTATGCACACAAACTCATTACCACCTACTTTTGTTTGAAAACTGAGCAATTATATACTATTAGCTCAATCAGGGCAAGTATATGTGGGTTAGGACGTATAAATGAACTTTTTAATCTAGCAGTATTAGAACCAGAAGAGGCTGCCTGCTCCTTTTTTATTTTTTATCATCAGTTTTTGTACAGTTTAGTACAAAGTATGTTAAAATAATGTATACTATAATATTGATACAAATCTTGTGACTGGTCAGCCTTTTCAATATATCAAACTAGGTAAACAGAAATAATAAGGGGCATCTGTACTCATTTTATGTATTTATTTAGAATGCAGATTGGAATTAAATTTTAGCCATACTACAGGGGCATATATATTCAGTCAGTGTATTTATCAAGAAAGCTGTCTGTAGTATAATTTTAGCCATGTTCAACCCCACTGTTAAAGAGAGAGTGGAAGTCTGACCTCATATTGTCACTCCCAGTAATTGATCAAGTCATACATGGAGTTTAGACCTGATGGGTGTCTTGTTTTCAATGTAAAGATCCAAAAGATCTCATGTTTAGATAGCAATTTATCTCTATCACCCCCTCTTGGTGGTCTTAGTACTCTCTCAATGCATGCCCACCGAAATGTCTCTGAATTTTTGCCATGCATAACCGTAAAATGTTGGACCAGGGGGGTGCTTGCTGTTCCCACCCTAATGCTTGAGAGGTGCTCTCTAATTCTTGACCTGACCTCCCTGGTAGTGAGACCCACATACTGCTTGGCACATGCCGTGCATGAGGCCAGGTATATTGTGTAAGTTGACCTGCAGTTGAGACACATGTTTTTTGGGAAAGATTGTCCCGTAACAGAGGACCTAAAATAGTTCCCTGTTTCAACCTTTTCGCAAGCAACACACTCTGTTATGGCACTTAAACATTCCTTTCTGTGTGAGCCAGGATGATTCCTTTTTTTTATTTTCATTAATCTTAGTCGGAGATACCATGTTGCCTATGGTTTTATTTCTCCGATACGTAAAGTGACATGACCTGACAGACAAGTCTGCCAAATCCTCATCTGCTTTCAGCATAACCAGATGTTTTTTGATTATATAACAGATCTGCGAGTATTGCTCCGAGTGATCTGTTACAAAGAAGAGATCATCCTGTGTATTCCCCATCTTCTTACTTTTTGGTTTGGGGCACAGCAAGTTACCTCTGTCTATTTTTCTGACATCCTCCAGGGTTGCTGCTATACAGTTTCTGCTATAGCCCCTGGTTTTTAGTCTACTAGACAACTTCTCTGCTTCCTTATCAAAATCATCCAGCTCCGAACAATTCCGTTTAAGACGAATGAACTGTCCCTTTATGATACCTTTGAACACGCTTTTGGGGTGGCAGCTTTTTGCGTGTAGCAACGTATTGCCTGACATCGGTTTTCTGAACGCTGTGGTACGTATTTTTTCACCACTGACGCCTAAGAGTTTTACATCAAGATAGTTAATATTTGTTCTGCTGGACTCAGAAAGCTCAGTCCCAAATCATTAACATTAAGGAAGCTCAAAAAAGCGGACAACTCACTGTCACTCCCCTTCCACATGAATAGGAGGTCATCGATGAACCTCCTATAGAAGACTATCTTCGAGCAGAGGGGGCTCCCACCTCCATAAATGTGGTCCTGTTCCCACCAACCCATGAATAGGTTGGCGTAAGAGGGGGCAAACTTCGCTCCTTTCGCAGTCCCACAGATTTGGAGGTAGAATGCCCCCTCAAACTCGAAGTAGTTGTGAGATAACAAAAATTCTGCTACTTGGATCACATACTCACAGAAATCCGAGTCGTCACTATATTTGTTCAAAAACCATGTCAATGCTTGAAGGCCTTTGGCATGCGGAATTGAGGAATAGAGTGACTTCACATCTACAGTAAGCCATACATAGCCCTCTTCCCACTGAATATCAGTGGCTACTACTTAAATCGGCTTGTTAGGCATGTTTATGTTATTGATATTACTAAAATATGCCTTCATATTGACACTTTGGCCCCACACTAACTTTGTATTGATTACAGGGACTACCTTTAACTACAAGCTTAATTTGATGCTAGTAAGGTTTTGATCTAAGTACCACACTAACTATGTGTTTACTATATGGACATACATTAACCTTAAGCTTACTTTTGATGTTAGTGGTGTTTTGGTGTAGGCATTATACTAAGTATACAGGTCTTTGTTTGTTTGTTTATACAGACTAGTCCCTTAGGGACGGGAAGGGGTTAATATGAAAATTCTGCCTCTTTTCTTTTACCCTATAGGAGTCATCCACTGTGTTTTAAAAGGCGGGTATTCCCTACACAGTTCAGCAGCTTTGATAACGGCGGAATGCCAAAACATGTCAGCAGCTGTTTGAGCTGACTCCTATTAGACGAATAGCACCCTTATCCTGTTTGTTGTTTTTTAACGTGACACAATAAATTTTGATGTTTTACAATTTTTCCGGTGCTCCGCCACTCCTTTTTGTCTGTATGCTGACCTAACTGGCTTGAAATCACAGATTGAGGAGATCGCTCCTCTTCTGATTCCCTGACTACCACACTGCAGGACGGGCCTTACCCAGCTGAGACCGTGGGTTGAGAATCCTCCATTCGGAAGCAAGCAAGCGGAGGACGTGTTTTCAGACCCCGCCTCCTCCCTCCGGGGACGTCTGAGGACGGATCCGTATGGGAACAGCAGCGGTTAGAGCTTGAAACAAGCACCAAGAAGTTAAGCTGAATAGTGCTACCTGGATTTGCAGAAACTGCTTGACGAAGTCACCCTTGTCCCCAGGACCGGACAGTTCAGAGGTGAGAGAGGGGGTTGTCTGCACATTTATTTACCACGGATATCTGGAGGCTGTGTGGGTTTGTGCTAAAGTATTCACATCAGTGTCATTCAATAGAAACACATTTTATGAACAGCCAGAGGGGATTACACATTCTTTATCTCAGTTAGCTTCAGCCCAGTTTATCATGTTTGTCGGACAACATAACTTCAGTGGCTTACATCAATCATCAGGGAGGAACTCAGTGTTCCTTGGCCATGACAGAGGTAGCCAAGATTATTCAGTGGGCGGAGTCCCACAACTGCTGTCTGTCGGCGACCCACATTCCAGGGGTGGACAATTGGGAAGCGGATTTTCTGAGCAGACAGACCTTACATCTGGGGAATTGGGAGCTTCACCCGGGGATGTTTTCCAGCTTCATTCTTAAGTGGGACGGCCGGAGCTGGATCTCATGTCATCTTGTCAGAATGCCAAGCTCTCGAGGTACGGGTCGCGGTCAAGGGATCCACAGGCTGTACTGATCAATGCTCTGGCGGTTCCTTGGAATTTCAGTATGGCATATGTGTGGAAGAGATATGTATCTCTTCCACCGTGGAGACTTCCGTTAATGAAGGACCTTCTACTTCAGGGGCCCTTTCTTCATCCAAACCTAGTTTCTCTGAAGCTGACTGCTTGGAGATTAAATGCTTTATATTATCTAAGCCTGTGACTAGAAAGATTTACTATAAGATATGGCGTAAATATCTGTATTGGTGTGAATCCAGAAGGTTCTCTTGGAGTAGAGTTAGGATTCCTAGGATTTTGTCTTTTCTGCAGGAGGGTCTGGAAGGGTTTATCTGCAAGTACCTTGAGGGGTCAAATTTCGGCTTTATTTCTTTCATGTAATTAGCAAGAGTCCATGAGCTAGTGACGTATGGGATATACATTCCTACCAGGAGGGGCAAAGTTTCCCAAACCTCAAAATGCCTATAAATACACCCCTCACCACACCCACAAATCAGTTTTACAAACTTTGCCTCCTGTGGAGGTGGTGAAGTAAGTTTGTGCTAGATTCTACGTTGATATGCGCTCCGCAGCAGGTTGGAGCCCGGTTTTCCTCTCAGCGTGCAGTGAATGTCAGAGGGATGTGAAGGGAGTATTGCCTATTTGAATTCAATGATCTCCTTCTACGGGGTCTATTTCATAGGTTCTCTGTTACCGGTCGTAGAGATTCATCTCTTACCTCCCTTTTTAGATAGACGATATACTCTTATATATACCATTACCTCTACTGATTCTCGTTTCAGTACTGGTTTGGCTTTCTACTACATGTAGATGAGTGTCCTGGGGTAAGTAAGTCTTATTTTCTGTGACACTCTAAGCTATGGTTGGGCACTTTTATATAAAGTTCTAAATATATGTGTTTAAACATTTATTTGCCTTGATTCAGGATGTTCAACGTTCCTTATTTTCAGACAGTCAGTTTCATATTTGGGATAATGCATATGAATAATTCAATTTTTTCTTGCCTTAAAATTTGACTTTTTTTCCTTTGGGCTGTTAGGCTCGCGGGGGCTGAAAATGCTTCATTTTATTGCGTCATTCTTGGCGCGGACTTTCTTGGCGCAAAAATTTTCTTGTAATTTCCGGCGTCATACGTGTCGCCAGAAGTTGCGTCATTTTTTTTACGTTTTTGCGCCAAAAAATGTCGGCGTTACCGGATGTGGCGCCATTTTTGGCGCCAAAAGCATTTAGGCGCCAAATAATGTGGGCGGCTTTTTTGGCGCTAAAAAATTTGAGCGTCATTGTTGTCTCCACAATATTTAAGTCTCATTATTTATTGCTTCTGGTTGCTAGAAGCTTGTTCATTGGCATTTTTTTCCCATTCCTGAAACTGTCATTTAAGGAATTTGATCAATTTTGCTTTATATGTTGTTTTTTCTATTACATATTGCAAGATGTCTCAAATGGACTCTGAATCAGAAGCCACTTTTGGAAAAACGCTTAACTGAGTTTCAGTTCTACCAAAGCTAAGTTCATTTATTTTAAATGTTATAAACGTTTATCTTTAGCTATGGTTTGTAATAAGATATTATGTTATACTTCTACATGCGGAATCCATTAGTATTTATGCTTTATATATTTTCTTTTCTTACAAGAAATATTTAGAAGATTTATAAGAAATATTTCTCTTGTTAAGTGTGTTCAGTCCATGGGTCATCCATTACTTATGGGATATATTCTCCTTCGCAACAGGAAGTTGCAAGAGGATTACCCAAGCAGAGCTGCTATATAGCTCCTCCCCTCACATGTCATACCCAGTCATTCTCTTGCAACCCTCAACAAAGAAGGAGGTCGCGAGAGGAGCTGGAGTTTTTACTTAACTATTCTTCAATCAAAAGTTTGTTATTTTAAATGGCACCGGAGTGTGCTGTTTTTCTATCTCAGGCAGTATTTGGAAGAAGAAACTGCCTGCGTTTTTTTTCTATGATCTTAGCAGGTGTAACTAAGATCCACTGGCTGTTCTCGACATTCTGAGGAGTGGGGTAACTTCAGAAACTGGGAATAGCATGCGGGGTCCTCTGCAAATGAGGTATGTGCAGTACATTATTTTCTGGGAATGGAATTGACTAAGAAAATACTGCTGTTACCGTATGATGTAAGTACAGCCTTAAATGCAGTAGTGGCAACTGGTATCAGGCTGATAAATGTATGCGCAGTCAAGTTATTTTCTAGGGACTAGAATTTGACTGAGAAAATACTGTTAAAACTGAAATAATACTTAAGCCTTATCTGCAGTGGTAGCGACTGGTAGCAGGCTTAGTGATAACTTTTCATGACATTGGAAAATGTTGTTTTTTAATAAAACGTTTACTGGCATGTTATTCGTTTTTGTGTGGTACTTTGGTGATAAATCTCTTTGGGCATGATTTTTTTCCACATGGCTAACATATATTTTCTGCATGGAAACAGTTATATCAGGGCTCCCACTGTTGTGATAGGAGTGGGAGGGACCTTTTTTTAGCGCCTTGTTGCGCAGTTATAATTCTAGCACAGTCTTCCTGCTTCTTCCTCCTTGATCCAGGACGTCTCTAGAGAGCTCAGGGGTCTGCAAAATTCATTTTTGAGGGAGGTAATCAGTCACAGAAGATCTGTGACAGTGTGCTTGACTGTGATTAAAAGCGTTAAATCTTAATTGATATCCGTTTTATCCGTTTTGGGTATTGAGGGGTTAATCATCCTTTTGCTAATGGGTGCAATCCTCTGCTAATATTACACTTCTTGTTAAGAATTGTTTAATTATATCTGTATTTTTGAAGCGCTGCAGCGTTTTTTTATATTGCTTGTAAACTTATTGAAAGTGATTTCCAAGCTTGCTAGTTTCATTGCTAAGTCTGTTTAAACATGTCTGATTCAGAGGAAACTGTTTGTTCATCATGTTCAAAAGCCAATGTGGAGCCCAATAGAACGATGTGTACCAATTGTATTGATATTGCTTTGAATAAAAGTCAATCTGTACCGATAGAGAAACTATCACCAGACAACGAGGGGGAAGTTATGCCGCCTAACTCTCCTCACGTGTCAGTACCTGCGTCTCCCGCTCGGGAGATGCGTAGGATTGAGACGCCAAGTACATCTAGGCCCTTACAAATCACTTTACATGATATGGCTAATGTTATGAAAGAAGTATTATATAATATGCTCGAATTAAGGGGCAAGCGCGATAGCTCTGGGTTAAGGACAGAGCGCGCTGATGACACGAGAGCCATGTCTGATACTGCGTCACAATTTGCAGAACATGAGGACGGTGAGCTTCATTCTGTCGGTGACGGTTCTGATCCGGGGAGACCGGATTCAGAAATTTCAAATTTTAAATTTAAGCTTGAGAACCTCAGTGTGTTACTAGGGGAGGTATTAGCGGCTCTGAATGATTGCGACACGGTGGCAATCCCAGAGAAATTGTGTAGGTTGGATAGATACTATGCGGTACCGGTGTGTACTGACGTCTTTCCTATACCAAAAAGACTTACAGAAATTATTAGTAAGGAGTGGGATAGACCCGGTGTGCCTTTTTCCCCTCCCCCGATATTCAGAAAAACGTTTCCTATAGACGCCACCACACGAGACTTATGGCAGACGGTCCCTAAGGTGGAGGGAGCAGTTTCTACTTTAGCCAAGCGTACCACTATCCCGGTGGAGGATAGCTGTGCTTTCTCAGATCCAATGGATAAAAAAATTAGAGGGTTATCTTAAGAAAATGTTTGTTCAACAGGGTTTTATTTTGCAGCCTCTTGCATGCATTGCGCCTGTCACGGCTGCAGCGGCATTCTGGTTTGAGTCTCTGGAAGAAGCGATTCGCACAGAGCCATTGGATGAGGCTTTGAGCAAAGTTAGAACCCTTAAGCAAGCTAATGCGTTTGTTTCAGATGCCGTAGTACATCTAACCAAACTTACGGCTAAAAATTCCGGATTCGCCATACAGGCGCGCAGAGCGCTCTGGTTTAAATCCTGGTCAGCGGATGTAACTTCCAAGTCTAAGCTACTTAACATTCCTTTCAAAGGGCAGACCTTATTTGGGCCCGGCTTGAAGGAAATTATTGCTGACATTACGGGAGGTAAGGGCCACGCCCTTCCTCAGGACAGGGCCAAACCAAAGGCCAAACAGTCTAATTTTCATGCCTTTCGTAACTTCAAGGCAGGAGCAGCATCAACTTCCTCCGCTCCAAAACAGGAAGGAACTACTGCTCGTTACAGACAGGGTTGGAAAGGCAACCAGTCATGGAACAAGGGCAAGCAGGCCAGAAAGCCTACTTCCGCCCCTAAGACAGCATGAAGACAGGGCCCCCTATCCGGAGACGGATTTAGTGGTGGGCAGACTTTCTCTCTTCGCCCAGGCTTGGGCAAGAGATGTGCAGGATCCCTGGACGTTGAAGATTATATCTCAGGGATACCTTCTGGATTTCAAAACCTCTCCTCCACAAGGGAGGTTCCATCTTTCGAGTTTATCAACAAACCTAGTAAAGAGAGAGGCATTTCTACAATGTGTACAAGACCTCTTAATCATGGGAGTGATCCGCTCAGTTCCGCGATCGGAACAGGGACAAGGATTTTACTCAAATCTATTTGTGGTTCCCAAAAAAGAGGGAACCTTCAGACCAATCTTGGACTTAAAGATCTTAAACAAATTCCTAAGGGTACCATCTTTCAAGATGGAAACCATTCGAACCATCCTACCCATGATCCAAGAGGGTCAATATATGACCACAGTGGACTTAAAGGATGCTTACCTTCACATACTGATTCACAAAGATCATTATCGGTACCTAAGGTTTGCCTTTCTAGACAGGCATTACCAGTTTGTGGCTCTTCCCTTCGGGTTAGCCACGGCCCCGAGAATTTTTACGAAGGTTCTGGGCTCACTTCTGGCGGTACTAAGACCACGAGGCATAGCGGTGGCTCCGTACCTAGACGACATTCTGATACAAGCGTCAAGTTTTCAGAATGCAAAGTCTCATACAGAGATAGTTCTTGCATTTCTGAGGTCGCATGGGTGGAAAGTGAACGTGGAAAAGAGTTCTCTGTTAATACTCACAAGGGTTCCTTTTCTAGGGACTCTTATAGATTCTGTAGAGATGAAGATTTACCTGACGGAGTCCAGGTTATCAAAGATTCTCAATGCTTGCCTTGTCCTTCATTCCGTTCCAAGCCCATTAGTAGCTCAGTGCATGGAGGTAATCGGCTTAATAGTCGCGGCAATGGACATAGTGCCATTTGCGCGCCTGCATCTCAGACCGCTGCAACTATGCATGCTCAGTCAATGGAACGGGGATTACTCAGATCTGTCCCCTTTGCTAAATCTGGACCAGGAGACCAGAGAATCTCTTCTCTGGTGGTTGTCACCGGTTCATCTGTCCAAAGGAATGACCTTTCGCAGACCAGATTGGACGATTGTAACAACGGATGCCAGCCTTCTAGGCTGGGGAGCAGTCTGGAATTCCCTGAAGGCTCAGGGATCGTGGACTCAGGAGGAGAAACTCCTTCCAATAAACATTCTAGAATTAAGAGCAATATTCAATGCTCTTCTAGCTTGGCCTCAGTTAGCAAGACTGAGGTTCATCAGATTTCAGTCGGACAATATCACGACTGTGGCTTACATCAATCATCAAGGGGGAACCAGGAGTTCCCTAGCGATGTTGGAAGTCTCGTAGATAATTCGCTGGGCAGAGTCTCACTCTTGCCACCTGTCAGCGATTTACATCCCAGGCGTAGAGAACTGGGAGGCGGATTTCCTAAGTCGCCAGACTTTTCATCCGGGAGAGTGGGAACTTCACCCGGAGGTATTTGCTCAACTGATTCGTCGTTGGGGCAAACCGGATCTGGATCTCATGGCATCTCGCCAGAACGCGAAGCTTCCTTGTTACGGATCCAGGTCCAGGGACCCGGGAGCGGTGCTGGTAGATGCATTAGCAGCCCCTTGGGTTTTCAACATAGCTTATGTGTTTCCACCATTTCCGTTGCTACCTCGACTGATTGCCAGGATCAAAAAGGAGAGGGCATCGGTAATTCTGATAGCGCCTGCGTGGCCACGCAGGACCTGGCATGCAGACCTAGTGGACATGTCGTCCTGTCCACCATGGTCTCTTCCTCTGAGGCAGGACCTTCTAATTCAGGGTCCTTTCAACCATCCAAACCTAATTTCTCTGAGGCTGACTGCCTGGAAATTGAACGCTTGATTCTATCTAAGCGTGGGTTTTCGGATTCGGTTATTGATACATTAATACAGGCTCGGAAACCTGTGACCAGAAAAATTTACCATAAGATATGGCGTAAATATTTATATTGGTGCGAATCCAAGAGTTACTCATGGAGTAAGGTTAGGATTCCTAGGATATTGGCTTTTCTACAAGAGGGTTTAGAAAAAGGTTTATCCGCTAGTTCGCTAAAGGGACAGATTTCAGCTCTGTCTATTCTTTTACACAAACGTCTGGCAGAGAATCCAGACGTCCAGGCCTTTTGTCAGGCTTTGGCTAGAATTAAGCCTGTGTTTAAAGCTGTTGCTCCTCCGTGGAGCTTAAACTTGGTTCTTAAAGTTCTTCAGGGTGTTCCGTTTGAACCCCTTCATTCCATTGATATTAAGCTTTTATCTTGGAAAGTTTTGTTTTTGATGGCTATTTCCTCGGCTCGAAGAGTTTCTGAGTTATCTGCCTTACATTGTGATTCTCCTTATCTGATCTTTCATTCAGACAAGGTAGTACTGCATACTAAACCTGGGTTTTTACCTAAGGTTGTTTCTAACAGGAATATCAATCAAGAGATTGTTGTTCCATCATTATGTCCTAATCCTTCTTCAAAGAAGGAACGTCTTTTGCATAATCTAGACGTGGTCCGTGCTCTGAAGTTCTACTTACAGGCAACTAAAGATTTTAGACAAACTTCTTTTCTGTTTGTCGTTTACTCTGGACAGAGGAGAGGTCAAAAGGCTTCGGCTACCTCTCTCTCTTTTTGGCTTCGTAGCATAATACGTTTAGCCTATGAGACTGCTGGACAGCAGCCTCCTGAAAGAATTACAGCTCATTCCACTAGAGCTGTGGCTTCCACCTGGGCCTTTAAGAATGAGGCCTCTGTTGAACAGATTTGCAAGGCTGCAACTTGGTCTTCACTTCATACTTTTTCTAAATTTTCCAAATTTGACACTCTCGCTTCTTCGGAGGCTGGTTTTGGGAGAAAGGTTCTACAGGCAGTGGTTCCTTCTGTTTAATGTTCCTGCCTTGTCCCTCCCATCATCCGTGTATTTAGCTTTGGTATGGGTATCCCATAAGTAATGGATGACCCATGGACTGAACACACTTAACAAGAGAAAACATAATTTATGCTTACCTGATAAATTTATTTCTCTTGTAGTGTGTTCAGTCCACGGCCCGCCCTGTCTTTTTAAGGCAGGTTCTAAATTTTAAAATTATAACTCCAGTCACCACTGCACCTTATAGTTTCTCCTTTCTCGTCTTGTTTCGGTCGAATGACTGGATATGACATGTGAGGGGAGGAGCTATATAGCAGCTCTGCTTGGGTGATCCTCTTGCAACTTCCTGTTGGGAAGGAGAATATATCCCATAAGTAATGGATGACCCGTGGACTGAACACACTACAAGAGAAATAAATTTATCAGTTAAGCATAAATTATGTTTTTTCTGATTCTATTTTAAAGGCTTTGTCTGACTTCGTGCCTTCTAATAAAATTTTTAGGTCTTTTTCACTTCTTTTTTAATTATTGAAGTGTCAAATGACCAACAACATACTGATTTATCCTTCTCTGATGATGATTTTTTCAGAAATTTTCTTCATCAGATATTGACACTAACAAATCTACTTTTTTATTATTTTTCAATTATTAAAGTACATTTGTTCTTTGTTGAAAAGGTGTTGATTATTTTGGATATTAAGGTAACTAGTTCTTTAAGACTAGCTGACATTATTTCTGCCTATTTATTTCTTTAGAGGTTTTCTTTCCAATTCCCTATACTAGGGAATGGAATAGGCTGAGAATTTTCTTTTATTCCTTCTTCAAAGGTTTTAAACTATATTCTTTTCCAGCAGTTAAATTCAATTTGGAGGGTTCTCCAATTTATTGGGGCTATCTCTAATTCTACTAATTATGCTATTGTTTCTATAGCAAAATAGTATTTATTTTACTTTAGATAGTTGTATCTTATTTATGGAAAATTATTTAGTTTCAGGTACTTTTCTTGGTCCTGTGATTTATTTGGATATTGCAATTGCTTCATTTTCTCTGTTTACTTTAAGATCAAGTATCAGATTATGATTTATTTTAGCATTGTTAAAGGGACAACATTTACTAGACTAGGTCCTGTTGCATTTGTCTTGTTGTTTTGCATTTATTGATTATGCAAGTCCACTGTATTGGCTGGTCCTTTAAACCGGACTATCATGCTAATAATTTCATTTGTGTCTTCATTTTATTGAATATTTTCGCAAATGAGGGTTAATCTATGTCTTTAGCTTTTTTAGCTAGAAGAATTTTGTGATTTAAAAAAAAAATAAAAAAAAAATCCATATTTCCTTTGTTCTAAGATAATCAATTATTTGTTTTATAATTGGATTCAATTCTTAACTGTTACTCTGGGCTTCAAGGTTGAGTTTTAAGACTAAAACTTTAAGCTTATACTAGTTTGGTTGTTCTTATTAAGGAACGAATTCCTGAGTTCTTTCCCAAGTAACATGTCTATAATTGGAGTTCGAAATCAGCTCCCTAATTTTGCGATGTACGTGCCGTATTCCAGCTTGGCTGGTAAGGGGCAGGTTAAGGCTTCTTTGAAATTTATTTTGTCCAAAATGTCTTTGATTTTATTCCAGCAAGGCTAACACTTTCTTTAACTGTGTTTCTGTCCTATATATTTTGGGTACTGTTGAAGCATGGCTGGGCACCCATGGGGTTCAAGCGCTGCTCAGACCTGGAATCTTCTGGGGTATTTCTTCCAGTTTCTTTTGAGGAACCGGGTTTTGGAGTTTTATTCAAACTATTTTGCCTTTTTATGGTCTTTGATAGCATTATTTGTTTTCATTAGATACAATAAATGCATATTTTCATTTTTCTGTTTTCATTCAGATTATTTTCTGAGGATGCGGAATCTCATATGATTCACTTACTCTTTAGGACATAGTTAGAGGATCTTCTTTTCTAAAGCTCTTGATCCCTCACACAAGGGTCACCTTTTTTAGGTTTCCAGATAGTTTGTGTCACTGTCCTTGTCTCTATCAGACAAGGGATAATGTTATTGGGTTCCGTCTATCGGTACCTTTAGTCTCTATTATTTCCTTCAGTTGCTATATATGCATAGAAGTTTTAGGTCTTATGGCCACAGCATTGGATTCAATTCCCTTTGCTCTTTTTCTCTAGAAAGAACCTTTTCAGTCTTTTATAAGTGTTGTTTCTTCAAGAACATGGTTGGAGGATCAATTTACCAAAAAGTTCGTTTGATTCCTCAGACAAGGGTAACCTTTTTAGGTTTCCTGATGGATTCAGTGTTCTTGATTCTGTCTCTGATGGACAAGAGGCGTCTGAAATTGGTTTCAGCTTATCGAAACCTTCAGTCTCAATCATTCCCTTCGGTAGCCTTATGCATGGAAATTCTAGGTCTTATGACTGCTGCATTGGATGCGATTCCCTTTGCTCGTTTTCACATGCGACCTCTTCAGCTCTGTATGCTGAACCAGTGGTGCAACGATTATACAAAGATATCTCAATTAATATCTTTAAAACCGATTGTTCGACACTCTCTGACGTGGTGGACAGATCACCATCGTTTAGTTCAGGGGGCTTCTTTTTGTTCCTCCAACCTAGACTGTGATCTCAACAGATGCAAATCTGACAGGTTGGGGAGCTGTATGGGGGTTTCTGACAGCACAAGGGGTTTGGGAATCTCAGGAGGTGAGATTACCAATCAACATTTTTGGAACTCCGTGCAATTTTCAGAGCTCTTCAGTCGTGGCCTATTCTAAAGAGAGAGTCGTTCATTTGTTTCTAGACGGACGATGTCACAACCGTGGCATATGTCAATCATCAAGGAGGAACTCACAGTCCTCTGGCTATGAAAGAAGTCTCTCGAATACTTGTATGGGCGGAATCCAGCTCCTGTCTAATTCCTGCGGTTCATATCCCAGGTATAGACAATTGGGAAGCAGATTATCTCAGTCGCCAAACACTACATCCGGGCGAATGGTTTCTTCACCCAGAGGTATTTCTTCAGATTGTTCAAATATGGGGACTTCCAGAAATAGATCTGATGGCTTCTCATCTAAACAAGAAGCTTCCCAGGTATCTGTCCAGATCCAGGGATCCTCAGGCGGAAGTAGTGGATGCATTGTCACTTCCTTGGAAGTATCATCCTGCTTATATCTTTCCGCCTATAGTTCTTTTTCCAAGATTCTAAGGAACGTTCGTTTATTCTGCTGGTGGCTCCAGCATGGCCTCACAGGTTTTGGTATGCGGATCTTATCCGGATGGCCACTTGCCAACCGTGGACTCTTCCGTTAAGACCAGACCTTCTATCGCAAGGTCCTTTTTTCCATCAGGTTCTCAAATCCTTCAATTTGAAGGTATGGCTTGATTCTCAATCATAGAGGTTTCTCTGACTCTGTGATTAATACTATGTTACAGTCTCGTAAAACTGTATCTATGAAGATATATTATCGAGTCTGGAAGATTTTCATTTCTTGGTGTTTTTCCCATCTTTTTTTCTTGGCATTCTTTTAGAATTCCTAGAATTTTACAGTTTTCTTCAGGATGGTTTGGGTAAGGTTTGTCTGCAAGTTCCTTGAAAGGTCAAATCTCTGCTCTTTCTGTTCTTTTTTTCACAGAAAGATTGCTAGTCTTCCTGATATTCATTGTTTTGTACAAGCTTTGGCTCGTATAAAACCTGTTATTAAGTCAATCTCTCCTCCTTGGAGTTTGAATTTGGTTCTGGGGGCTCTTCAAGCTCCTCCGTTTGAACCTATGCATTCGCTAGACATTAAATTACTTTCTTGGAAAGTTTTGTTTCTTTTGGCCATCTCTTCTGCTAAGAAGAGTTTCTGAATTATCTGCTCTTTCTTGTGAGTCTCCTTTTCTGATTTTTCATCAGGATAAGGCGGTGTTGCGAACTTCTTTTAAATTTTTACCTAAGGTTGTGAATTCTAACAACATTAGTAGAGAAATTGTGGTTCCTCCATTGTGTCCTAATCCTAAGAATTCTAAGGAAAACTCGTTGCATTCTTTGGATGTAGTTAGAGCTTTGAAATATTATGTTGAAGCTACTAAGGATTTCCGAAAGACTTCTAGTCTATTTGTTATCTTTTCCGGTTCTAGGAAAGGTCAGAAGGCTTCTGCCATTTCTTTGGCATCTTGGTTAAAATCTTTGTTTCATCATGCCTATGTCGAGTCGGGTAAAACTCCGCCTTAAAGGATTACAGCTCATTCTACTAGGTCAGTTTCTACTTCCTGGGCGTATAGGAATGAAGCTTTAGTTGATCAGATTTGCAAAGCAGCCACTTGGTCTTCTTTGCATACTTTTACTAAATTCTACCATTTTGATGTGTTTTCTTCTTCTGAAGCAGTTTTTGGTAGAAAAGTACTTCAGGCAGCTGTTTCAGTTTGATTCTTCTGCTTATAATTTCAGTTTTTTTCATTATAAGATTTAAACTTTATTTTGGGTGTGGATTATTTTCAGCGGAATTGGCTGTCTTTATTTTATCCCTAAACAAATGTTCAACCAAGATTAAACAGCAAAAAACATCATCCGTGGCAAAAGCTGGTATATAAAATGCTGGTATATTTGAAGTTACCAAACATGGCTTATAGCCCAAGCAGAGGTAAGTTTAGGAGCGTGTGTTCATAGCAATAATAATAATATTGGTAAAAGTTCCATAAAGTGGATAAGGGTTACCTTACCGTGCCCCCCGTGTCTGCCTGCCGGTCCCTGGGTAGAGGCTATGGTTCCGACGCTGCAACAATCCTCTCTCGGATCTTGGCCGGTACTTTCTAGTACTCCTCAGCGTTCTCCATTCAGCCTGCCATACCCTCCTCAGCTCGTCGCAATGGGGGGCGCGGTTACGCCTCTGATGCGTCTGATGACGTCTGCTCACCTCTGCCTTTGCTTGTTCCGGAATGATTTACCAGATGGAAATAGTCCTGAAACCGCTTCAAAACAAAGCTGCCGTGCTCACTGTGGGTAAAGTTCAATAGCAGTTCAAAGTAGAAATTAGGAGCACCGGCACTTTATTTTATCCCTCCCTCTCTAGTGACTCTTGCGTGGAAGATCCACATCTTGGGTAGTCATTATCCCATACGTCACTAGCTCATGGACTCTTGCTAATTACATGAAAGAAAACATAATTTATGTAAGAACTTACCTGATAAATTCATTTCTTTCATATTAGCAAGAGTCCATGAGGCCCACCCTTTTGTGGTGATTATGATTTTTTTGTATAAGCACAATTATTCCAATTCCTTATTTTTTATGCTTTCGCACTTTTTTCTTATCACCCCACTTCTTGGCTATACGTTAAACTGATTTGTGGGTGTGGTGAGGGGTGTATTTATAGGCATTTTGAGGTTTGGGAAACTTTGCCCCTCCTGGTAGGAATGTATATCCCATACGTCACTAGCTCATGGACTCTTGCTAATATGAAAGAAATGAATTTATCAGGTAAGTTCTTACATAAATTATGTTTTTGTTACACAAGCATCTGGCGGATGTGCCAGACGTTCAATCTTTTTGTCAGGCCCTGGTTAGAATCCGGCCTATGTTTAAGTCTTAATTTGGTTCTTAGAGTTCTTCAACAGGCTCCGTTTGAGCCTATGCATTCTTTGGATATTAAGATGTTATCCTGGAAGGTTTTATTTTTGGTTGCAATTTCAGCGTTGCAGTGTGAATCGCCTTCCCTTATTTTTCATTCCAATAAGGTGGTCCTGCGTACTGCCTTAGGTTTCTTCCCAAAGTGATTTCGGATAGGAATATTAATCAAGATATCGTTGTTCCTTCTTTGTGTCCTAACCCTTCTTCTCATAAAGAGCATTTGTTGCACAACCTGGATCTGGTTTGTGCATTGAAATATTATTTGCAAAAATGATGATTCTGTGGAACAGATTTGCAAGGTGGCCACTTGGTCATCTTTACACACTTTTTCTAAATTTTATAAGTTCGATACTTTTTTGCTTCGACTGAGGCTTCTTTTGGGAGAAAGGTTCTTCAAGCAGTGGTGCCTTCTGTTTAGGTTAACTGTCTTGTCCCTCCCTTATCATCCATGTCCTCTGGCTTGGGTATTGGTTCCCAACAGTAATTATGATGATCCGTGGACTCACCGTGTCATTAGAAAGAAAAGAAAATTTATGCTTACCTGATACATTTATTTCTTGACATGGTGAATCCACGACCCGCCCTGTATTTTTCAGACAGTTTATTTTTCTTTAAACCTAAGGCACACCTGCACCTTTGTTACTTCCTTTCCCTTTGATCGAATGACTGGGGTTTGTGGTAGGAGTGATATTTAACAGCTTTGCTTTGGTGCTCTTTGCCTCTTTCTGCTGGCCAGGAGTGATATTCCCAACAGTAATTATGATGATCCGTGGACTCACCGTGTCAAGAAAGAAATACATTTATCAGGTAAGCATACATTTTCTTTTTCTCCTTTCCAGAGTGGGTTGGGGGTTCAGGTTTTCCATGGAAATCTGTGGTGCCGGTGGTGTTTACTCGTCTCCTCTTCTGAGGATTCCCTTGAGGACTGTTTTTTCCTTGATGACGGTATCTCTTCCTTTGGGTCGAGGTGGTGTAGGCTTGTTCCTTTTCCTTGGGGCTGGCCTTCTGGTCATTGGTTTCAGGAAAGTTTGGACCTTTTATTTTGGGTTTCTGCTTCTTCTGGGATCACATTTCTCCCATATTTTGGAGCTTTGCAGATTAAGTTGTCTCCTTTTTTCCCTTGACGCACCCCTGCCTAGGCGTTTTGGGTTTCCTCCGCCAGGGGTTAGGATGCTTGTTCTTCATATGTTCATCAAGATGGGGAAGTTGATCCTGGTTGGATCTTGGAGATTTTTGGTTATCTGCTCAATCCAGTTTTCTAGTTTTGAGCTTTGCTCTCTTGTACGTTTTGCCCTAGTTTTTGGACTTAGTGGGTGCTGTCCCTAAAGCCTTTGGGGGCCTACCAGGGTATCTGGGGCATTCTCATTGCCTAGCACTTTTTTGGTGGAGAGTTTGTCTCCCACTGTGGGTGTATTTTTCGCACTCTGTATCTGGGCTACTACGTGAGAATTCAGTGTCCAGGGTGCCTAGGATATGATGCCACATGATGGCTTAGGGGTAAACTTTGCTGCTTGAAAGCTGAGGGTCAAGTCCAGCTGTGGCTATGTCCTCTTTATTATGTATGTCCTACAATTTTCCTTGCGTTGTTGCATCGTTTGTTGTGCAAGGTTTATTCCTATTGAGGTAGCGCGGGGGTTCCTCAAGGGATATTATTTTGTTCCTTGTCTTTGACTAGGCAGTTGGTTTTGTATACAAATCCCTTAGGACTGACTTGTGTCGGCCCGGTTCTCTGGTGCGGAGATATATGTTCCTATGTGAGGCATTTTCTCGCTCTTCTCTGAGATTTAGATATTCTGCTGGGCCGGCAATAGTGGCCGGATGGTTCCTTCTTTGGTTTTTTGACCCCTTGGGTCCTTCTTCAGCTTCCACTCCTTATCTGCAGGCAGGTTGCCGGGTGTAGACGTGCCATTATTGTAGAGGGTCTCCTTTTGGTGTGTCTTTTGTCTTGGGAAGGGAGCTGCGTCTGTGTTCTGGAACCTGAGCTTTTTTCTTGGTGTAGGGAATTTTCATTCCTTTGTTTTTTCAGACATTGCCAGTCGATTTGTGCTCGGTCCGTTGCCCGAAATGAGGGTTAGGGATTGGTCTGATCTTTGGCTGCGTATTAATTACATCTGTGAGTCTCCCTTAGGTTGGAGTTTTCGCGATGGATCCTCCTCGGCAGGTAGTTTTTCTCTACGGATTCTGGGTTATATACTTCCTTTCCTGCCTTTCTTGGTTGATTTGCAAGTTTGTCTTTCTATAGACAGTCCTGTGCAGCTTCTAGCTTGCTTAGCTAGGGTTGGGGGCTTGTGTTCGCTTAAACCCTTTGTTGTAGGGAGTCTGGGGCTTCCTCAGAGCGTATTCAGTTTTTCTGATGCTGTTTTTTTTTTTTTTTTTGCGGCTCCCGGGGACAGTTAGTCTTTCGGTTGCTCTATCCGGGGTGTGAGTTAGCACTATGTGTAGGGGAGGGGCTCCTCTTTTCTCCCCTTAGTTTCAGGGCTTTTCTTGGTCCCTTGGACTCCATTCAGATGGGGGTCCAGGATTTTTCTCCTTTTGCTTTGCTATTTTGTTCCCCCCCTTATTGCCATAGTCCCTGTGTGTTCCTGGCGGTCCTTGCGGACTACCTTATCTGAGTCCTTTTTTTCTTCCTTTCGGGAGACTGTGGATATTTCCCCTCCTTTTGGTCGGGGGTGAGTTTATTCGTGGGCTGTGAGGCTGTGAGCCTGCGGGTTTTTGTCCCTGTGTGTTCCTGGTGGTCCTTGCGGACTACCTTATCTGAGTCCTTTTTTTTCTTCCTTTCGGGAGACTGTGGATGTTTCCCCTCCTTTTGGTCGGGGGGTGAGTTTATTTGTGGGCTGTGAGCCTGTGGGTTTTTGTCCCTGTGTGTTCCTGGCGGTCCTTGCGGACTACCTTACCTGAGTCCTTTTTTTCTTCCTTTCGGGAGACTGTGGATGTTTCCCCTCCTTTTGGTCGGGGGGTGAGTTTATTTGTGGGCTGTGAGCCTGCAGGTTTTTGTCTCCTCAGAGGCTCTTCGGCTCGGCCGAGTTTAAGGATTCTGAGCGGTCTCTATCAAGGGCCTTGCTGGTTCTAACTGATGGGCAGTTTCTCAGGCCTTTTCCTTTTTTGTTCCTCTGCTTCTGACGACGCAGTTTTTTGTCAGGGGGTTTGGGTGTTTTTAGGCTATGGTGCCCTCAGAATGGGCTTCCTTTTTGTACTCGCACATTTTGCATTCAGTGTCCTCTATAGCTTGGGTATGGATTTCCCAAAAATTATGAATGCAGCTGTGGACTCTCCCTGTTTTAAGAAGAAAAACTTAAATTAGGCTTACCTGATAAGCATTTTTTTGTGTGGGGCGGCCGTAAGCTCTTCTGGCACCTTTTTCACCCTAATATTTCTCCTACTGTTCCTTGTTCCCTCGGCAGATTGACTGGGAGATGAGGGAAGTGGGGGAGGTATTCAAGCCTTTGGTTGGGGTGTCTTTGCCTCCTCCTGGTGACCAGGTTCTGAATTCCCAAAAGTAATGAATTCAGCTGTTGACTCTCTCCGTCAGAAGAAAAGAAAATTATCAGGTAAGCATAATTTAAGTTGTTTTTTTCATCAGCGCTATCTACTCAGCTCACTCCCGCTCTGGTCTGGTAGGATCAATCATCTGGTTACTTAGGATCCCTTTAGGAATGAACAAAGATTTGGATTTGACTATGTTTTTATAGAGATAAATATATATATATATATATATATATATATATATATATATATATATATATATATATATATATATATATATATATATATATATATATATATGTACTTTCACTTTAAATGAAAGAAGTGCTTAAAGGGGCACTGAACCCAATTTCTTCTGTTATGTGTGATCAGTCCACGGGTCATCATTACTTCTGGGATATAACTCCTCCCCAACAGGAAATGCAAGAGGATTCACCCAGCAGAGCTGCATATAGCTCCTCCCCTCTACGTCAGTCCCAGTCATTCTCTTGCACCCAACGACTAGATAGGATGTGTGAGAGGACTATGGTGATTATACTTAGTTTTTATGACTTCAATCAAAAGTTTGTTATTTTACAATAGCACCGGAGCGTGTTATTACTTCTCTGGCAGAGTTTGAGGAAGAATCTGCCAGAGTTTTTTTACTATGATTTTAACCGGAGTAGTTAAGATCATATTGCTGTTCTCGGCCATCTGAGGGAGGTAAAAGCTTCAGATCAGGGGACAGCGGGCAGATGAATCTGCATTGAGGTATGTAGCAGTTTTTATTTTCTGAATGGAATTGATGAGAAAATCCTGCCATACCGTTATAATGACATGTATGTATACACTTCAGTATTCTGGGGATGGTATTTCACCGGAACTACTCTGTTAAAAGTCACTAATTAGACAGGCACTACCAGTTTGTAGCTCTTCCATTCGGATTGGCTACGGCTCCAAGAATCTTCACAAAGGTTCTGGGGGCCCTTCTGGCGGTACTAAGACCGCGAGGGATTGGCGTCTGTCAGAAAATCCAGACGTCCAGGCCTTTTGTCAGGCTTTAGCTAGGATCAAGCCTGTGTTTAAAGCTGTTGCTCCGCCATGGAGTTTAAACTTAGTTCTTAACGTTTTACAGGGTGTTCCGTTTGAACCCCTTCATTCCATTGATATAAAATTGTTATCTTGGAAAGTTCTGTTTTTAATGGCTATTTCCTCGGCTCGAAGAGTCTCTGAGTTATCAGCTTTACATTGTGATTCTCCTTATCTGATTTTTCACTCAGACAAGGTAGTTCTGCGTACTAAACCTGGGTTCTTACCTAAGGTAGTCACTAACAGGAATATCAATCAAGAGATTGTTGTTCCATCCTTGTGTCCAAATCCTTCTTCAAAGAAGGAACGTCTTCTACACAATCTGGATGTAGTTCGTGCCCTCAAGTTCTACTTGCAGGCAACTAAAGATTTTCGCCAAACTTCTTCCCTGTTTGTCGTTTATTCTGGACAGAGGAGAGGTCAAAAAGCTTCTGCTACCTCTCTCTCTTTTTGGCTTCGTAGCATAATTCGTTTAGCCTATGAGACTGCTGGACAGCAGCCTCCTGAAAGAATTACAGCTCATTCTACTAGAGCTGTGGCTTCCACTTGGGCCTTTAAGAATGAGGCCTCTGTTGAACAGATTTGCAAGGCTGCAACTTGGTCTTCGCTTCATACTTTTTCCAAATTTTACAAATTTTACACTTTTGCTTCTTCGGAGGCTATTTTTGGGAGAAAGGTTCTTCAGGCAGTGGTTCCTTCTGTATAATGAGCCTGCCTATCCCTCCCGTCATCCGTGTACTTTTGCTTTGGTATTGGTATCCCAGAAGTAATGATGACCCGTGGACTGATCACACATAACAGAAGAAAACATAATTTATGCTTACCTGATAAATTCCTTTCTTCTGTTGTGTGATCAGTCCACGGCCCGCCCTGTTTTAAGGCAGGTAAATATCTTTTAAATTATACTCCAGTCACCACTTCACCCTTGGTTACTCCTTTCTCGTTGATTCTTGGTCGAATGACTGGGACTGACGTAGAGGGGAGGAGCTATATGCAGCTCTGCTGGGTGAATCCTCTTGCATTTCCTGTTGGGGAGGAGTTATATCCCAGAAGTAATGATGACCCGTGGACTGATCACACAACAGAAGAAAGGAATTTATCAGGTAAGCATAAATTATGTTTTTTTTTCTTTCGTGATTCAGATAGATCATGCAATTTTAAACAACTTTCTAATTTACTCCTATTATCAATTTTTCTTCGTTCTCTTGCTATCTTTATTTGAAAAAAAAAAAAGGCATCTAAGCTTTTTTTTTTTTTTTTTTTTTTTTGTTCAGTACCCTGGATAGCACATTTTATTGGTGGATGAATTTATCCACAAATCAGCAAGGACAACCCAGGTCGTTCACCAAAAATGGGCCGGCATCTAAACTTACATTCTTGCATTTTAAATAAAGATACCAAGAGAATAAAGAAAATTTGATAACAGGAGTAAATTATTAAGTTGCTTAAAATGTCATGCTCTATCTGAATCACGAAAGAAAAAATTTGGGTTCAGTGTCCCTTTAATATGTTTGGGTTAATCATATGATGTCAGAAGGGGTGGAGTTACATGAGAGGTATTTATGGAAGCTTTGTTTGTACTGAGATATGCATGATTAAGGACTATTTGGTCCGAAATGTTGCATTTCTTTTGTTGCACTTGAAATAAATTTATATTGGTGCTGTTGCATTTCTGGATTGTTGTATGTATTGCGGGCTTTGGTGTGAAGCCTAGCCGCGAGCACATAAACACTAGTGCTATATTTTCTCCAACATTGGTGTGTCCGGTCCACGGCTTCATCCTTACTTGTGGGATATTCTCTTCCCCTACAGGAAATGGCAAAGAGAGCACCCAGCAAGAGCTGTCCATATAGTCCCCCCTCTGGCTCCTCCCCCCAGTCATTCTCTTTGCCGCTCTGAACAAGTAGCATCTCCACGGGGATGGTAAAGAGTATGTGGTGTTAGTTGTAGTTTTTTATTTCTTCTATCAAGAGTTTGTTATTTTAAAATTGTGCCAGTTTGTACTATTTACTCTACAACAGAAAATGAAGAAGATTTCTGTTAGAGGAATATGATTTTAGCAGTAGTAACTAAAATCTATTGCTGTTCCCACGCAGGGCTGTTGAAACCAGAGAACTTCAGTTGAGGGGAACAGTTTGCAGGCTTATCTGCTGCAGGTATGATCAGTCATATTTCTAACAAGACATGTTAATGCTAGAAGACTGTCAGTTTTCCCTTATGGGGTAAGTAAGCCATTTTCTTAGACTCATAACAGATTAAGGCTTATTAATGGGCTCTATTCTGGTTGACACTATTGTGGGCTAAATCGATTGATTTATTTCATACTTAAGATGGCTTCTAGAGTGTTTTATGTACTTAAAAGCACTTTTGGGAACGTTTTTTATTCGCCTGGCATTTAGTTAGACTTCTATTTCAGTCAGAAAGGCCCCTTCACTCTGGTATGCAGAGGAAGGAGGCCCCGTTTTCGCGCCTCAATTGCGCAGTTTACTTCCATGGCAGTGCATGCAGCTTCATGTGAGGGGTCCTGTGGCTACAAAAAACGGACTCAGGAAGGTTTATTTCAGTGCTGAATAACTCTCAGGGAAGGTAAAAAGCCGCAGCAAGGCTGTGGCAGTGATTGTAGTGTACTAAAATTGTTAAATTGAACAAATAGCTCCGGTTTGCTCATTTTAAGGGTTAAAGTCTTGAAACTTGGTGTGCAATACTTTCAAGGCATTAGGACTCTGGGGTAAAATTTTTGTAAAAATCGGACATTGCCTTCATTGTTTTTCAAAATATCAGAAATAAAGTGTGCCTGTTTATTATTTAAAGGGACACTAAACGCTTTTCTTTAAAATCGCTTTTATTGCATTATTAGCCTGCCAAATTCTGTCTAACATGTCTATACCTTCAGATAGCTTATGTTCTGTGTGTATGAAAGCCAAGGTGGTTCCCCCTATTAATGTATGCGCAAATTGTGTCATAGCGTCCAAACAAAGTATGGACAGTACTGTCACATTGAATAAGATTGCCCAAGATGATTCTTCTAATGAAGGTAGTGGGGATAGTTCTTCATCCTCTCCTTCTGTGTCAACACCAGTTTTGCCCGCGCAGGCGATACCTAGTTCATCTAGCGCGCCAATGCTTGTTACTATGCAGCAATTAACAGCAGTAATGGATAATTCTATAGCAAATCTGTTATCCAAACTGCCATCCTACCCTAGAAAGCGTGATAGCTCAGTTTTAAATACAGAAGATGAGCAGGTTGGCACTGAGGACAATTTATCAGTTATACCCTCACATCAATCTGAATTGGCAGTGAGGGAGGGTCTGTCTGAAGGGGAAATTTCTGATTCAGGAAAAGTTTCTCAGCAGGCAGATACTGATGTCGTAACATTTAAATTTAAGTTAGAACATCTCCGCGCCCTGCTTAAGGAGGTCCTAACTACTCTTGATGACTGTGATTCTTTGGTAATTCCAGAGAAATTGTGCAAGATGGACAAATTCTTAGAGGTCCCAGTGCACGCTGATGCCTTTCCGATACCCAAGCGGGTGGCGGACATAGTGACTAAGGAGTGGGAAAAGCCAGGTATACCTTTTGTTCCACCTCCTATATTCAAGAAAATGTTCCCCATTGTTGACCCCAGAAGGGACGCATGGCAAACGGTTCCTAAGGTTGAGGGGGCAGTGTCAACGTTAGCTAAGCGCACAACTATTCCTATTGAGGACAGTTGCGCTTTTAAAGATCCTATGGATAAAAAATTGGAAGGATTGCTAAAGAAGATATTTGTTCAACAAGGTTTCCTTCTTCAACCAATCTCGTGCATTATTCCTGTCACCACGGCAGCGTATTTTTGGTTCGAGGAACTAGAAAATTCGCTCCAAAAAGAGACTCCATATGATGAAGTCATGGACAGAATTCACGCACTAAAGTTGGCTAATTCCTTTATTTTAGATGCCGCTTTGCAATTGGCTAAGTTAGCGGCGAAAAATTCAGGTTTTACAATAGTGGCGCGCAGAGCGCTTTGGCTAAAATCCTGGTTGGCGGATGTGTCGTCCAAGAATAAATTGCTTAATATTCCTTTCAAGGGTAAGACCCTTTTCGGGCCGGAATTGAAAGAGATTATTTCGGACATTACTGGTGGAAAGGGACATGCCCTTCCACAGGACAGGCCTTTCAAGGCTAAGAACAAATCTAATTTTCGTTCCTTTCGCAATTTCAGGAACGGACCGAATCCTAACTCTGCGGCCTCCAGACAAGAAGGCAACTCTTCCCAGTCTAAACCAGCATGGAAACCATTGCAAGGCTGGAACAAGGGTAAACAGGCCAAGAAGCCTGCTGCTGCTACCAAGACAGCATGAAGGGGTAGCCCCCGATCCGGGACCGGATCTAGTAGGGGGCAGACTTTCTCTCTTCGCTCAGGCTTGGGCAAGAGACGTTCCGGATCCCTGGGCACTAGAAATAGTCTCTCAGGGGTATCTTCTAGAGTTCAAGGAACTTCCTCCAAGGGGAAGGTTCCACATGTCTCGCTTATCTTCAGATCAGATAAAGAGACAGGCATTCTTACATTGCGTAGGAGACCTATTAAAAATGGGAGTGATAAACCCAGTTCCAACAGTGGAACAAGGTCTGGGTTTTTACTCAAAACTGTTTGTAGTTCCCAAGAAAGAGGGAACTTTCAGGCCAATTCTGGATCTAAAAATTCTAAACAAATTCCTCAGAGTTCCATCATTCAAAATGGAAACCGTTCGGACAATTTTACCAACAATCCAGGAGGGCCAATATATGACTACCGTGGACTTAAAGGATGCGTACTTGCATATTCCTATCCACAAAGATCATCATCAGTTCCTGAGGTTCGCCTTTATGGACAAACATTACCAGTTCGTGGCTCTTCCGTTCGGTTTAGCCACTGCTCCCAGAATCTTCACAAAGGTGCTAGGGTCCCTTCTAGTGGTTCTAAGACCGAGGGGCATTGCTGTAGCACCTTATCTAGACGACATTCTAATCGAAGCATCGTCTCTTTCCAAAGCAAAGGCTCATACAGACATTGTTCTAGCCTTTCTCAGATCTCACGGGTGGAAGGTGAACGCAGAAAAGAATTCCCCGTCAACAAGAGTTCCCTTTTTGGGAACAATAATAGATTCTGTAGAAATGAAGATCTTCCTGACAGAGGTCAGAAATTTAAAGCTTCTAAACGCTTGTCAAGTCAACATGACGACTGTAGCGTACATCAATCATCAGGGGGGAACGAAGAGTTCCTTAGCGATGAGAGAGGTATCCAAGATCATCAAATGGGCGGAGGATCACTCCTGCCACCTATCTGCAATTCACATCCCAGGAGTGGACAACTGGGAGGCGGATTATTTGAGTCGTCAGACTTTTCATCCGGGGGAGTGGGAACTCCACCCGGAGGTTTTTGCCCAGTTAACTCAACTATGGGGCATTCCAGATATGGATCTGATGGCGTCTCGCCAGAACGCCAAGGTTCCTCGATACGGATCCAGATCCAGGGATCCCAAGGCGAAACTGGTGGATGCATTAGTGGCGCCTTGGTCGTTCAACCTAGCTTATGTATTTCCACCGTTCCCTCTCCTTCCCAGGCTTGTAGCCAGAATCAAACAGGAGCAGGCCTCTGTGATTCTAATAGCCCCTGCGTGGCCACGCAGGACTTGGTATGCAGACCTGGTGAATATGTCATCGTCTCCACCATGGAAGCTACCTTTGAGGCAGGATCTTCTAGTACAAGGTCCGTTCGAACATCCAAATCTAGTCTCTCTCCAACTGACTGCTTGGAAATTGAACGCTTGATTCTATCTAAGCGTGGGTTTTCAGATTCAGTCATAGATACTCTGGTTCAAGCTAGAAAACCTGTAACTAGGAAGATTTACCATAAGATATGGCAAAAATATATCCGTTGGTGTGAATCCAAGGGATTCCCTTGGAGTAAAATTAAAATTCCTAGGATACTTTCCTTTCTCCAAGAAGGTCTGGATAAAGGTTTGTCAGCTAGTTCCTTAAAAGGACAGATATCTGCTCTGTCTGTTTTGTTACACAAACGTCTGGCAGCAGTGCCAGATGTACAGGCGTTTGTACAGGCGTTAGTTAGAATCAAGCCTGTCTACAGACCCATGACTCCTCCTTGGAGTCTAAATTTAGTTCTTTCAGTTCTTCAGGGGGTTCCGTTTGAACCCATGCATTCCATAGATATTAAGTTACTATCTTGGAAAGTTCTGTTTTTGGTTGCTATTTCTTCTGCTAGAAGAGTTTCTGAATTATCTGCTTTGCAGTGTACTTCTCCCTATTTGGTATTCCATACAGATAAGGTAGTTTTACGTACCAAGCCTGGTTTTCTTCCAAAGGTCGTTTCCAACAGGAATATTAACCAGGAAATTGTTGTTCCTTCTCTGTGTCCGAATCCAGTTTCAAAGAAGGAACGTTTTTTACACAATCTAGATGTGGTCCGTGCTTTAAAGTTCTATTTAGAAGCAACAAAGGATTTCAGACAGACTTCATCCTTGTTTGTTGTGTATTCTGGTAAGAGGAGAGGGCAGAAACTACTGCTACCTCTCTTCCTTTTTGGCTGAAAAGCATCATCCGATTGGCTTATGAGACTGCCGGACGGCAGCCTCCTGAACGAATTACAGCTCATTCTACTAGAGCTGTGGCTTCCACATGGGCCTTCAAGAACGAGGCTTCTGTTGATCAGATCTGTAAGGCAGCGACTTGGTCTTCTCTCCATACTTTTTGCCAAATCTTACAAATTCGATACTTATGCTTCTTCTGAGGCTATTTTTGGGAGAAAGGTTTTGCAAGCCGTGGTGCCTTCCGTTTAGGTAACCTGGTTTGCTCCCTCCCTTCATCAGTGTCCTAAAGCTTTGGTATTGGTTCCCACAAGTAAGGATGAAGCCATGGACCGGACACACCAATGTTGGAGAAAACAGAATTTATGTTTACCTGATAAATTTCTTTCTCCAACGGTGTGTCCGGTCCACGGCCCGCCCTGGTTTTTGATCAGGTTTGAAAAATTTCTTTCTTTATACACTACAGTCACCACGGCACCCTATGGTTTCTCCTTTTTCTCCTAACCGTCGGTCGAATGACTGGGGGGCGGAGCCAGAGGGGGGACTATATGGACAGCTCTTGCTGGGTGCTCTCTTTGCCATTTCCTGTAGGGGAAGAGAATATCCCACAAGTAAGGATGAAGCCGTGGACCGGACACACCGTTGGAGAAAGAAATTTATCAGGTAAACATAAATTCTGTTTTCTTGCTTTATATGGCGGTTACATTTAGCCACCAGTCAGCAAGCGCTACCCAGGTGCTGAACCAAAAATGGACCGGCTCCCAAGCTAACAATCCTGGTTTTCAAATAAAGATACCAAGAAAAGGAAGAAAAAAATGATAATAGGAGTAAATTATAAAGTTGCTTAAAATTTCATGCTCTATCTGAACCATGAAAGAAAAAAATTAAGTTTCATATCCCTTTTTGATAACAATTTTAGTTTTATTTAACTAAAACAATAACATATTTCATTTTGAATGCTTGCCCCTCCCTCCTCACACTTAGGTCCTTTTGCAGATCTATTCCATTCCAAACAACCTTTTATTCAGTGAGCTTCTTGAAACTTAGTATGAGTTGATTCTATGTACATAGATTTGCAAGGGAGCAATGGCATTAAAGGAAAAGTAAGGTCAATATAAAACTTTCATGATTCAGAAACAACATTCAATTTTTCAGTTTACTTCAATTATCTAACTTTGTACTCTTGGTATATATTGTTGAAAAGCATATATATGTAGGCTCAGAAGCAATTCAGTACTGTCAGCTAGCTGCTTTTGACTCTCACCCAATGATACCTAGAGAATGAAGCACATTAGATAATAGAAGTAAATCTAAAATTTGTATGCTCAATCTGAAACCCAATCGTCGTCTTTCATGATTCTGTTCCTTTTAAGGTCCATTTCTCAACTGTTTATTTTATAATGTTTTTGCTGTGAAGAACAGGGTATGTAATTTCTGCAAACACAAATTTAAAGACAAATCTATTTCAGGATGAATAACCTTTAGATTATAATCTATCTCAAATAGAAACTATCTTTACAGGAATGTCCTACAAAAAAAAAAAATACCCTTAACGACCAAGGACGTTCCTGTCACGTCCTCTGGGGTTTCAAGCAGTGGAAGCGATCCTGATTGCTTTCAGATGCTTTCATGGTATTGCAGTGATGCCTCGATAATGATTACACACTGATGCAGAAAGAGCCGATTGTTTGTGGGTGGAAGCCTTAGCAGGGAGGTGGGTGGGTGGCCCATCGCTATCCGGTTCCTGTATGTGCAACATGCATGTCGGGCGCCGGGAGCGTGCGAGCGCAGCAACTACTGCCAACAATGTAATTAAATGGGAAGGAGGGAGAGGGAAAAAAAAGTAAAGATCAAAGGATCTGGGTGGGGGTATTGAGGGGGGGGACAGCTACACTACATAAAAATTCATATTTCATAAATAAACACCTTTTTTATGTGTGGGGGGGAGATCAGTGCACAAGATGGCGGCAAATAGGTAGCGGGGGAGGGTTAGAAAACTGTTTGGGGGGGGATCAGGGAGGTTGGGGGCTAAGGGGGGGGGGGTCCATCACAGCTGAATAGATATTTTTTTTTTAAAAAAAAAAAAGCCTTTTATTTTAGTACTGGCAGAATTTCTGCCAGTACTTACTTAAGATGGCGGGGACAGTTGTAGGGTGGGAGAGGGAAGAGAGCTGTTAGGGAGGGATCAGGGGGTGGAATGCGTCAGGTGGGAGCTAAAGCTAAAATTAACCCTACAAACTACCAAATTAACCCCTTCACTGCTGGGCATAATACAAGTGTGGTGCGCAGCGGAATTTAGCGGTCTTCTATGAAGAAAAAACTACTTTTTTATGATAAATACGGGCGCACATGTGCGCATCTCCATAGGCGAGCTGCGGAGAACTGAAAGGAGAACTGAAAGGAGAACTGAAAGGAGAACTGAAAGGAGAACTGAAAGGAGAACTGAAAGGAGAACTGAAAGGAGAACTGAAAGGAGAACTGAAAGGAGAACTGAAAGGAGAACTGAAAGGAGAACTGAAAGGAGAACTGAAAGGAGAACTGATAGGAGAACAGAAAGGAGAATTCCCTAGATGATTGATAAATTAAGCCCTATATGGCAAGAAAAACTGTATATAATGTGTGGGTACAGTAAATTAGTAAGAGGAAATTTTAAAGCTAAACACAAACACAGCATAAATGTAAATAGCCCTGGTCCAAAATGGTCAACAAATGAAAAAGTGCTGTGGTCATCAAGGGGTTAAAAAATGCTATTTAAATAAAATAAAAAAAAAATCAGATTTAAATAATAATAATAAAAAATTGTTCCCCCCCCCCCCCCACCCTTTTATCAATAGAAAGATGATGCAAGCAAAAGGCAGCAGCAGAAATCAAACTGTCAGTGGGAGATTGTTCCCAGTTCTTGGAATTCTGTGGATAAATTTAAAAATAGTTTTCCAATTCTGAGAACTAGTAGTGCATATGGCATACTTCATGAGCATACCCCTCCACCATATCTTTCCCTCATTGGCTATTGCAGAGATAAGATGACCTACAAAAAACTTGCTCAGTATATTGGCTTATTGCAAGACAAATCTTGTAATTACAAGGTGTTTACTGTGCCTTTAACATTTTGTCAAGCAAAGCTAATTTTAGAATAGACTGCTGATCTTTTTATACGTGGTAGAACAGTTTTGAGTTTATTAACCTTTTTAAATGATAAAACCCCTTTAAAGGGACAGTCAAGTCCAAAAAAAACTTTCATGTTTCAAATAGGGCATGTAATTTTAAACAACTTTCCAATTTACTTTTATCACCAATTTTTCTTTGTTCTTTTGGTATTCTTACTTGAAAGCTAGACCTAGGAAGGCTCATATGATAATTTCTAAGCCCTTGAAGGCCGCCTCTAATCACATGCTTTGTATTTGCTTTTCACAGCAGGGGAGAGCTAGTACAGGTAAACCCTATAGATAACATTGTAAGCATGCCCGTGGATTGTGGCAGACACTGCACTAATTGGTTAAAATGAAAGTCAATAGATAATAAATAAAATGTCATGTGATCAGGGGTTTGTCAGAAGATGCTTAGATACAAGTTAATCACAGAGGTAAAAAGTGTATTATTATAACTGTGTTGGTTATGCAAAACTGGGGAATGGGTAATAAAGGGATTATCTATCTTTTAAAACAACAAAAATTCTGGTGTTAACTGTCCCTTTAATATAGATGTAACAGTTGTCTTTATATTTTATTGTCTTGATTTAAAAAATGTGCGGAAGAAGGTTGATAAAATCTAAAGTTTAGATGATGTAACATTTGTCAAAGATGATGGATTATAGCAGAATCAAAATAATAGAAGTAAGAGAAAAAACACATACCGAAAGGCTGTAAATCATGTAGGAGTACCCAATTTTTTCATATTCAGCACACTACACAGTGATTACTTAAAGCAGTGCAGAGACTTTTTTACAGCTGCTTATAATAAAATAAACATACTTGAGAGTATCCTCTGGAGTTTTTGTTTTGTAACATATATGCTTAAAGGGACATGAAACCTAATATTTTTCTTTCATGATTTAGAAATAACATGCAATTTTAAACAACTTACTATTTTCTTTCTAATGACACGGTGAGACCACGGATCATCTTAATTACTGTTGGGAATATCACTACTGACCAGCAGGAGGAAGCAAAGAGCACCACAGCAAAAGCTGTTAAATACCACTCCCCCTACCCACAATCCCCATTCATTCTCTTTGCTTGTATCAGTTGCAATGAGGGATAAAGTTAGGTGATTCTTCAATCAAGAGTTTGTTATATTTTAAGCAAAGTTTGCTCTGGTTTTCTTTGGAGTTTAGCCGTAGTCCATGTCAGTCTCTTCAGTAGAGCAAGTGGTGGCTTTTAAGCATTTGGTAACTTGTGGGGTATAATCCCCACTGGGCCTCCCAAGTAATTTCATGCTGGCCTTGGTTAAAAGTTTGAGCAAGTTTACTCAGCCTTTTCTTTTTTCCCACAGGTCCATGTGAGGTAGGAAGCCCCTCTCATACCAAGTGAGCTGTCCTCCTGCTGGACAGCTTGAGGTAAGTGCCTATTTCTTTCCCTGTTTTGATATAGGAGAATTTGGCACTTAGACAGTTAATTCTGTTACAATCAGCCTTCTAGGTTAACGGTTTATTTATGGCAGTTTTGCAGGCACTGGGGATGTTTGGAGACTAAGTTTATTATGTTTTCACTTTGGTGTATATGTTTTTTTTGTTTGTGTATTAATGGCTACTGGGAGGTTTGTTAGGCCACGCCCACAATAGGCGGGCTTATCCGAGATAGCAAGGATGTTTTTAGAGCCCTTTTAGCTGTTTCCTGTTGTTCCTGGATGTTGCAGCTCTGTTGCATAGCCTCTCAGAAGTGGTTCAACGTTCTCTCCGGTGCGGCTGTATGGGGTCCGGATCATTTTCTGACTTTGGGCTAGATTTATCAACGCTGAGGCGTACAGGGGCGCGTATACGTGCCCCTGTACGCCTCAGCTCGCCTGTTGCGGGGCGAAATTACCCGCAGGTAATTAACATTGCACACGAGCGCAATTTTGCGCTTGCGTGCAATCCCGCCCCCTGCCCGCGCACAGCCAATCACGCGCGGGTAGGAGCTGTCAATCTCCTCGGTCGGACTGGAGGGAAGGGGCATTCTCTTCCTCAGGATAAAATAAATAAACAGAAGGGTCGGCAGAGTAATTTCTTTCATGTAATTGGCAAGAGTCCATGAGCTAGTGACGTATGGGATATACAATCCTACCAGGAGGGGCAAAGTTTCCCAAACCTCAAAATGCCTATAAATACACCCCTCACCACACCCACAATTCAGTTTTACAAACTTTGCCTCCTATGGAGGTGGTGAAGTAAGTTTGTGCTAAGATTTCTACGTTGATATGCGCTTCTCAGCATTTTAAAGCCTGATTCCTCTCAGAGTACAGTGAATGTTAGAGGGATGGGAAGGGAGTATCACCTATTGAATGCAATGGTTTTCCTCACAGGAGATCTTTTTCATAGGTTCTCTGTTATTGGTCGTAGAGATTCATCTCCTACCTCCCTTATTCAGATCGACGATATACTCTCATATTCCATTACCTCTACTGATAACCGTTTCAGTACTGGTTTGGCTATCTGCTATATGTGGATGGGTGTCTTTCGGTAAGTATTTTTTCATTACTTAAGACACTCTCAGCTATGGTTTGGCACTTTATGCATTAATATAAAGTTCTAAATATATGTATTGTACTTATATTTATGTATATTTCCTTTTGCAGACTATCAGTTTCATATTTGGGAAAAAACATATTTAGGAAATGTTTTTCTTACCTGGGGTTTAGTATTTTTTCAAATTGACTGTATTTTTCATTAAATTTAGCGGGCAAAATTAGGCTCGGGAGGGCGCAAAATGCTAAAGTTTATAGTGTCATACTTGGCGCCAAATAATTTCATTATTTAAAAGCCCCATTCCTATATGCCTCTTGCCTTTTTTTTATGTCAGAGGGCTCTGTTTGCATTTTTCCCCCCCATTCCTGAAACTGCCATATAAGGAAATTAATACTTTTGCTTTATATATTGTTTTTTCTCTTACATTTGCAAGATGTCTCAATCTGATCCTGTATCAGAAATCACTGTTGGAACCCTGCTGCCTGATATCAGTTCTACCAAAGCTAAGTGCATTTGTTGTAAATTTGTGGAGATTATATCTCCAGCTGTGGTATGTAATAGTTGTCATGATAAGCTTTTACATGCAGAGAATGTGTCCATCAGTAATAGTACAATGCCTGTTGTTCCTTCAACATCTAATGTACATGATATACCTGTGAATATAAAAGATTTCTCCAACATTGGTGTGTCCGGTCTACGGCGTCATCCATTACTTGTGGGAAATGTTCTCCCCCACAGGGAAAGGCAAGGAGAGCATACAGCAAGAGCTGTCCATATATCTCCCCCTCTGGCTCCGCCCCCTAGTCATTCTCCTTGCCGCTCTGAACAAGTAGCATCTACCACGGGGATTGCGAGGAGTTTGTGGAGTCTAAATTTAGTTCTTTCAGTTCTTCAAGGGGTTCCGTTTGAACCTTTACATTCCATAGATATTAAGTTACTATCTTGGAAAGTTCTGTTTTTGGTTGCTATTTCTTCTGCTAGAAGAGTTTCTGAATTATCTGCTTTGCAGTGTAATCCACCCTATCTGGTGTTCCATTCAGATAAGGTTGTTTTGCGTACTAAGCCTGGTTTTCTTCCAAACGTTGTTTCCAACGAGAACATCAACCAGGAAATAGTTGTTCCTTCTTTGTGTCCGAATCCAGTTTCAAAGAAGGAACGTTTATTACACAATTTAGATGTTGTTCGTGCTTTAAAGTTCTATTTAGAAGCAACAAAAGATTTTAGACAAACCTCATCCTTGTTTGTCGTTTACTCTGGTAAGAGGAGAGGTCAAAAAGCTACTGCTACCTCTCTCTCTTTCTGGCTGAAAAGCATTATCCGCTTGGCTTATGAGACTGCCGGACGGCAGCCTCCTGACCGTATCACAGCTCACTCTACTAGGGCTGTGGCTTCCACATGGGCCTATAAGAACGAGGCTTCTGTTGACCAGATATGTAAGGCAGCGACTTGGTCTTCTCTGCACACTTTTGCCAAATTCTACAAATTTGATATTTTTGCTTCTTCGGAGGCTGTTTTTGGGAGAAAGGTTTTGCAAGCCGTGGTGCCTTCTGTTTAGGTAACCTGATTTGCTCCCTCCCTTCATCCGTGTCCTAAAGCTTTGGTATTGGTTCCCACAAGTAATGGATGACGCCGTGGACCGGACACACCAATGTTGGAGAAAACAGAATTTATGCTTACCTGATAAATTACTTTCTCCACGGGTGTGTCCGGTCCACGGCCCGCCTTGGTTTTTTTTAATCAGGTTGAAATTTTTTTTCTTTACACTACAGTCACCACGGCACCCTATAGTTTCTCCTTTTTCTCCTAACCGTCGGTCGAATGACTGGGGGGCGGAGCCAGAGGGGGAGCTATATGGACAGCTCTTGCTGTGTGCTCTCCTTGCCTTTCCCTGTGGGGGAGAACATTTCCCACAAGTAATGGATGACGCCGTGGACGGGACACACCGTTGGAGAAAGTAATTTATCAGGTAAGCATAAATTCTGTTTTTATTGCTGATGCGATTCAGAAGGCTTTGTCTGCCATCCCGCCTTCTAATAAACGTAAAAACAGAATTTATGCTTACCTGATAAATTACTTTCTCCAACGGTGTGTCCGGTCCACGGCGTCATCCTTACTTGTGGGATATTCTCCTCCCCAACAGGAAATGGCAAAGAGCCCAGCAAAGCTGGCCATATAGTCCCTCCTAGGCTCCGCCTACCCCAGTCATTCGACCGACGGACAGGAGGAAATATATATAGGAGAAACCATATGGTAACGTGGTGACTGTAGTTAGAGAAAATAATTCATCAGACCTGATTAAAAAACCAGGGCGGGCCGTGGACCGGACACACCGTTGGAGAAAGTAATTTATCAGGTAAGCATAAATTCTGTTTTCTCCAACATAGGTGTGTCCGGTCCACGGCGTCATCCTTACTTGTGGGAACCAATACCAAAGCTTTAGGACACGGATGAAGGGAGGGAGCAAATCAGGTCACCCAAACGGAAGGCACCACGGCTTGCAAAACCTTTCTCCCAAAAATAGCCTCCGAAGAAGCAAAAGTATATAATTTAAAAAATTTGGTCAACAGGAACCTCATTCTTGAAGGCCCATGTGGAAGCCACAGCCCTAGTGGAGTGAGCTGTGATACTTTCAGGAGGCTGCCGTCCGGCAGTCTCAAAAGCCAATCTGATGATGCTTTTAAACCAAAAGGAAAGAGAGGTAGAAGTTGCTTTTTTACCTCTCCTTTAACCAGAATAAACAACAAACAAAGAAGATGTTTGTCTAAAATCTTCAGTAGCCTCTAAATAGAATTTTAGAGCACGGACAACGTCCAAATTGTGTAACAAACGTTCCTTCTATGAAACTGGATTCGGACACAAAGAAGGTACAACTATCTCCTGGTTAATATTTTTGTTGGAAACAACCTTCGGAAGAAAACCAGGCTCAGTACGTAAAACCACCTTATCTGCATGGACCAGATAGGGCGGAGAACACTGCAGAGCAGATAACTCAGAAACTCTTCTAGCGGAAGAAATTGCAACCTAAAACAAAACTTTCCAAGATAATAACTTAATATCTACGGAATGTAAGGGTTCAAACGGAACCCCTTGAAGAACTGAAAGAACTAGATTAAGACTCCAGGGAAGAGTCAAAGGTCTGTAAACAGGCTTGATTCTAACCAGAGCCTGAACAAACGCTTAAACGTCTGGCACAGCTGCCAGCCTTTTGTGAAGTAAAACAGATAAAGCAGAGATCTGTCCCTTCAGAGAACTTGCAGAAAATCCTTTCTCCAAACCTTCTTGTAGAAAGGAAAGAATCTTAGGAATTTTTATCTTGTTCCATGGGAATCCTTTAGATTCACACCAACAGATATATTTTTTCCATATATTATGGTAAATTTTTCTAGTTACAGGCTTTCTAGCCTGAATAAGAGTATCTACTACAGAATCTGAAAACCCACGCTTTGATAAAATCAAGCGTTCAAACTCCAAGCAGTCAGTTGGAGGAAAACCAGATTCGGATGTTCGAATGGACCCTGAATAAGAAGGTCCTGTCTCAAAGGTAGCTTCCATGGTGGAGCCGATGACATATTCACCAGGTCTGCATACCAAGTCCTGCGTGGCCACACAGGAACTATCAAGATCACCGAAGCCCTCTCCAGATTGATCCTGGCTACCAGCCTGGGAATGAGAGGAAACGGTGGGAATACATAAGCTAGGTTGAAGATCCAAGGTGCTACTATTGTATCCAATAGAGTCGCCTTGGGATCCCTGGATTTGGACCCGTAACAAGGGACCATGAAGTTCTGACGAGAGGCCATCAGAACCATGTCTGGAATGCCCCATAATTGAGTTATTTGGGCAAAGATTTCCAGATGGAGTTCCCACTCCCCCGGATGCTCCTCCATCGCCAGGGAACTCCTCGTTACCCCCTGATGGTTGATATATGTAACAGTCGTCATGATGTCTGATTGAAACCTTATGAATTTGGCCTTTGCTAGTCGAGGCCAAGCCTTGAGAGCATTGAATATCGCTCTGTTCCATTATGTTTATCGGGAGAAGAGAGTCTTCCCGAAACCATAGACCCTGAGCTTTCAGGGGTTCCCAGACCGCGCCCCAGCCCACCAGACTGGCGTCGGTCGTGACAATGACCTACTCTGGTCTGCGGAAGCTCATTCCCTGTGACAGGTTGTCCAGGGTCCGCCACCAACGGAGTGAATCTCTGGTTATTTGATCTACTTGTATCGTCGGAGACAAGTCTGTATAATCCCCATTCCACTGTCTGAGCATGCACAGGTGTAATGGTCTTAGATGAATTTGTGCAAAAGGAACTATGTCCATTGCCGCAACCATCAAACCTATTACTTCCATGCACTGCGCTATGGAAGGAAGAAGAACAGAATGAAGTACCTGACAAGAGCTTAGAAGTTTTGATTTTCTGGCCTCTGTCAGAAAAACCTTCATTTCTAAGGAAACTATTATTGTTCCCAAGAAGGGAACTCTTGTTGACGGGGTCAAAGAACTTTTTTCTATGTTCACTTTCCACCTGTGAGATCTGAGAAAGGCTAGGACAATGTCCGTATGAGCCCTTGCTTTTGACAGAGACGACACTTGAATCAGGATGTCGTCCAAGTAAGGTACTACTACAATGCCCCTTGGTCTTAGCACCGCTAGAAGGGACCCTAGTACCCTTGTGAAAATCCTTGGAGCAGTGGCTAATCCGAATGGAAGTGCCACAAACTGGTAATGCTTGTCCAGAAAGGCGAACCTTAGGAACCGAAAATGTTCCTTGTGGATAGGAATACGTAGGTACGCATCCTTTAAGTCCACCGTGGTCATGAATTGACCTTCCTGGATGGTAGGAAGGATCGTTCGAATGGTTTCCATTTTGAACGATGAAACCCTTAGAAACTTGTTTAGAATCTTGAGATCTAAAATAGGTCTGAATGTTCCCTCTTTTTTGGGAATTATGAACAGGTTGGAGTAAAAACCCATTACTTGTTCTCCTAATGGAACAGGATGAATCACTCCCATGCTTAACAGGTCTTCTACACAGTGTAAGAATGCCTGTTCGAAGATAATTGAGACCCGTGGAACCTTCCCCTTGGGGGTAGTTCCCTGAATTCCAGGAGATAACCTTGAGAAACTATTTCTAGCGCCCAAGGATCCTGAACATCTCTTGCCCCAGCCTGAGCAAAGAGAGAAAGTCTGCCCCCCACCAGATCCTTCCCAGATCGGGGGCCAACACTTCATGCTGTTTTGGTAGCAGTGGCAGGTGACTTGGCCTGCTTACCCTTGTTCCAGCCTTGCATCGGCCTCCAGGCTGGCTTGGTTTGAGAAGTATTACCCTCTTGCTTAGAGGGTGTAGAATTTGAGGCTGGTCCGTTTCTGCGAAAGGGACGAAAATTTGGCTTATTTTTAGCCTTAAAAGACCTATCCAGAGGAAGGGCGTGGCCCTTTCCCCCAGTGATGTCTGAAATAATCTCTTTCAAGTCAGGGCCAAACAGTGTTTTACCCTTGAAAGGGATGTTAAGCAAAAGCGCTCTGCGCGCCACGATAGCAAACCCTGAATTATTCGCCGCTAATCTAGCTAATTGCAAAGCGGCATCTAAAATAAAAGAGTTAGCCAATTTAAGAGCTTGAACTCTGTCCAAAACCTCCTCGTACGAAGATTCTTTATTGAGCGACTTTTCTAGTTCTTCGAACCAGAAACACGCAGCTGTAGTGACAGGAACAATGCATGAAATTGGTTGTAGAAGGTAACCTTGCTGAACAAACATCTTTTTAAGCAAACCCTCTAACCTTTAATCCATAGGATCTTGAAAGCACAACTATCTTCTATAGGAATAGAAGTGCGTTTGTTTAGAGTAGAAACCGCCCCCTCGACCTTGGGGACTGTATGCTATAAGTCCTTTCTGGGGTCGACTATAGGAAATAATTTCTTAAATATAGGGGGAGGACAAAAGGTATGCCGGGCCTTTCCCACTCCTTATTTACTATGTCCGCCACCCGCTTGGGTATAGGAAAAACATCGGGGGGCACCGGAACCTCTAGGAACTAGTCCATCTTACCTAATTTCTCTGGAATGACCAAATTGTCACAATCATCCAGAGTAGATAATATCTCCTTAAGAAGTGCGTGGAGATGTTGTAATTTAAATTTAAAAGTTACAATATCAGGTTCTGCTTGTTGAGAAATTTTCCCTGAATCTGAAATTTCTCCCTCAGACAAAACCTCCCTCCTGGCCCCTTCAGATAGGTGTGAGGGTATGTCAGAACAGATATCATCAGCGTCCTTTTGCTCTTCAGTGTTTAAAACAGAGCAATCACGCTTTCTCTGATAAGTAGGCATTTTGGAAAAAATGCATGCAATAGAATTATCCATTACAGCCATTAATTGTTGTATGGTAATAAGTATTGGCGCACTAGATGTACTAGGGGCCTCTTGTGTGGGCAAAACTGGTGTAGACACAGAAGGGGATGATGCAGTACCATGCTTATTCCCCTCATTAGAGGAATCATCTTGGGCAATATCATATCTATGGCATTATTATCCCTACTTTGTTTGGACATTATGACACAAATATATCACATATATTTAAATGGGGAGACACATTGGCTTTCATACATATAGAACATCGTTATCTGATGGTTCAGACATGTTAAACAGGCTTAAACTTGTCAACAAAGCACAAAAAACGTTTTACAATAAAACCGTTACTGTCCCTTTAAATTTTAAACTGAACACACTTTATTACTGAATATGTGAAAAAGTATGAAGGAATTGTTCAAAATTCACCAAAATTTCACCACAGTAACTTAAAGCCTTAAAAGTATTGCACACCAAATTTGAAAGCTTTAACCCTTAAAATAACGGAACCGGAGCCGTTTTTACATTTAACCCCTATACAGTCCCAGGTATCTGCTTTGCTGAGACCCAACCAAGCCCAGAGGGGAATACGATACCAAATGCCTTCTATAAGCTTTTTCAGTGGTTCTTAGCTCCTCACACATGCATCTGCATGCCATGCTTTCCAAAAACAACTGCGCATTAGAGGCGTGAAAATGAGGCTCTGTCTATGACTAGAAAAGGCCCCCAGTGAAAAAGGTGTCCAATACAGTGCCTGCCGTTTTTATTAAAACAATCCCCAAGATTTAACAACTATTAAAAGTAATAATCTGCCAAATATACTTAGTAAAGTAATCGTTTTAGCCCAGAAAAATGTCTACCAGTTTTTTAAGCCCTAATGAAGCCCTTTATTCTTTTACTTAAACTAAGAAAATGGCTTACCGGTTCCCATAGGGAAAATGACAGCTTCCAGCATTACCGAGTCTTGTTAGAAATGTGTCATACCTCAAGCAGCAAAAGTCTGCTCACTGTTTCCCCCAACTGAAGTTAATTCCTCTCAACAGCCATCGATTTTAGTAACGGTTGCTAAAATCATTTTCCTCTTACAAACAGAAATCTTCATCTCTTTTCTGTTTCAGAGTAAATAGTACATACCAGCACTATTTTAAAATAACAAACTCTTGATTGAAGAACAAAAACTACATTTAAACACCAAAAAACTCTAAGCCATCTCCGTGGAGATGTTGCCTGTGCAACGGCAAAGAGAATGACTGGGGTAGGCGGAGCCTAGGAGGGACTATATGGCCAGCTTTGCTGGGCTCTTTGCCATTTCCTGTTGGGGAGGAGAATATCCCACAAGTAAGGATGACGCCGTGGACCGGACACACCTATGTTGGAGAAAGGTCTTTAAAACTTCTCATAAAGTTGATGAAATTTCAAATGACCGACAACATACTGAATTATCCTCCTCTGATGAGGATCTATCTGATTCAGAAGATCCTTCCTCAGATATTGTCACTGACAAATCTACTTATTTATTTTAAATGGAGTATATTCGTTCCTTGTTAAAAGAGGTGTTTATTACATTGGATATTGAGGAAACCAGTCCTCTTGATATTAAAACTAGTAAACGTTTAAATTCTGTTTATAAACCTCATGTGGTTACTCAAGAGGTTTTTCCAGTTCCTGATGCTATTTTTGATATGATTTCTAAGGAATGGAATAGGCCTGGGCCTTTTATTCCTTCAAGGTTTAAAAAATCGTATCCTTAGCCAGCAGTTAGATTAGAGTTTTGGGAAAAGATCCCCAAAGTTAATGGGGCTATTTCTACTCTTGCTAAACGTACTACTATTCCTATGGAAGATAATACTTCTTTTAAAGACCCTTTAGATAGGAAACTTGAATCTTATCTAAGAAAAGCTTATTTATATTCTGGCTATCTTCTCAGGCCTGCCATTTCTATGGCTGATGTTGCAACTGCATCAACTTTTTGGTTGGAAAGTCTAGCGCAACAGGAAATGGATCCTGATTTGTCTAGCATTGTTCGCTTGCTTCAACATGCTAATCATTTTATCTGTGATGCCATTTTTGACATCATCAAAATTGATGTTAAATCTATGTCTTTAGCTATTTTAGCTAGAAGGGCTTTGTGGCTCAAATATTGGAATGCTGACATGGTATCTAAATCTAGATTACTATCTCTTTCTTTCCAAGGTAATAAGTTATTTGGTTCTCAGTTGGATACAATTATTTCAACTGTCACTGTGTGGAAGGGAGTTCTTTTTCCTCAGGATAAAAGACCTAAGGGTAAATCTAAAGCTTCTAACGGTTTTCGTTCCTTTCGATAAAATAAGGAACAGCAATCTAATCCTTCCCCCAAAGAATCTGGTTCCAATTGGAAACCTTCAAGTTGGAATAAATCCAGACCGTTTAAGAAACCTAAGCTAGCCCCCAAGTCTGCATGAAGGTGCGGCCCTCATTCCAGCTCAGATGGTGGGGGGCAGATTAAGATTCTTCCAAAACATTTGGGCAGATTCTGTCTAAAATCAATGGATTCAGAGTATTGTCTCTCAAGGGTACCAAATAGGATTCAGAGTAAGACCTCCTGTGAGAAGATTTTCTCTCACGCATCCCAGCAAATCCAGTGAAGGTTTAGGCTTTTCTGAAGTGTGTTTCAGACCTGGAGTTTTCAGGGGTAATTATACCAGTTCCGTTTCATTAACAGGTTCTGGGGTTTTATTCAAATCTATTCATTGTCCCAAAGAAAGAAAATTCATTCAGGCCAGTTCTGGATCTGAAAATTTTGAATCGTTATGTAAGAGTGCCAACTTTCAAAATGGTGACTATAAGGACTATCTGCCTTTTGTTCAGCAAGACCATTATATGTCCACAATAGGATGCATATCTTCATATTGAAATTCATCCAGATCATTAACAGTTTCTGGGATTCTCTTTTCTAGACAAGCATTACCAATTTGTTGCTCTTCCATTTGGCCTAGCGACAGCTCCAAGAATTTTTTCAAAGGTTCTCGGTGCCCTACTCTCTGTTATCAGAGAACGGGGTATTGCAGTGTTTCCTTATTTGGACGATATCTTGGTACTATCTCAGTCTTTACATTCTGCAGAATCTCACACAAATCAACTAGTGTTGTTTCTTGTGTTGTGTCCATGACTTTGTCTCTAACAGACAAGAGACAAATGAAATTGGTTTCAGCCTGTCGAAACCTCCAGTCTCGATCATTCCCTTCAGTAGCTATGTGTATGGAAGTTTTAGGTCTCATGACTGCAGCATCGGACGCGATTCCCTTTGCTCATTTTCATATGAGACGTCTCCAGCTTTGTATGCTGGACCAATGGTGCAGGGATTATACAAATATATCACAATTAATATCCTTAAATCCCAATGTTCCACTCTCTCTAACTTGGTGGTTAGTTCACTATCGTATAGTTCAAGGGGCCTCTTTTGTTTGTCCAACCTGTACTGTGATTACAACAGATGCAAGTCTTTCAGGTTGGGGAGCTGTCTGGGGATCTCTGACAGCACAAGGGGTTTGGAAACCTCAAGAGGCGAGGTTACCAATCAATATTTTAGAACTCCGTGCTATTTTCAGGGCTCTTCAGAAACTAGAAGAGTTTCCGAAATATCTGCTCTTTCTTGTGAATCTCCTTTTCTGGTTTTCCATCAGGATAAGGCAGTTTTGCGGACTTCATTTAAATTTCTACCTAAGGTTGTGAATTCTAACAACATTAATAGAGAAATTGTTCTCCCTTCTTTGTGTCCTAATCCTAAGAATTCTTTGGAGAGATCCTTACATTCTTTGGATTTGGTAAGAAATATTATGTTGAAGATACTAAAGATTTCAGAAATACTTCTAGTCTATTTGTTATCTTTTCTGGTTCTAGGAAAGGTCAGAAGGCTTCTGCCATTTACTTGGCATCTTGGTTAAAGCTTTTGATTCATCAGGCTTATTTGGAGTCGGGTCAGGCCCTGCCTCAGAGAATTACAGCTCATTCTACTAGATCAGTCTCCACTTCTTGGTCCTCTTTGCATACATTTACTAAATTCTACCGTTTTTGATGTATTTGCTTCTTCAGAAGCAGTTTTTGGTAGAAAAGTTTTCCAGGCAGCTTTTTCAGTTTGATTCCTCTGCTTATGTTTAAGTGTTTTCTTTTCATTATGAAAATAAACTTACAATTTTGGTTGTCGATTAATTTTTTTTTCAGCGGAAAATGGCTTATTATTTTATCCCTCCCTCTCTAGTGACTCCTGTGGAGTTCCACATCTTGGGTATTGCTATCCCATACGTCACTAGCTCATGGACTCTTGCCAATTACATGAAAGAAAACATAATTTATATAAGAACTTACCTGATAAATAAATTTCTTTCATATTGGCAAGAGGCCATGAGACCCACATTTTTTATGGTGGTTATGATTTTTTGTATAAAGCACAATTATTTCCAAATTCCTTTTTTGATGCTTTTTACTCCTTTCTTTATCACCCTACTACTTGGCTATTCGTTAAACTGAATTGTGGGTGTGGTGAGGGGTGTATTTATAGGCATTTTGAGGTTTAGGAAACTTTGCCCCTCCTGGTAGGATTGTATATCTCATACGTCACTAGCTCGTGGACTCTTGCCAATATGAAAGAAATTAATTTATCAGGTAAGTTCTTACATAAATTATGTTTTTCGCTCCTTTCGTAACTTCTCTGGTAAATCTTCCTCTTCTTCCGCCAAGCAGGAACAGTCCAAGCCATCTTGGAAGTCAAATCAGTCTTGGAATAAGGGGAAGCGGTCCAGGAAGCCTGTTGCTGATTCAAAATCAGCATGAAGTGTCTGCCCCCAATCTGGGAATGGATCTTGTGGGGGGCAGACTATTTCTTCGCTCAAGCTTGGGTTCGAGATGTTCAGGATCCCTGGGTTGTAGATATCGTGTCCCAGGGTTACAAACCGGAGTTCAAGAATTTTCCTCCCAGAGGCAGGTTTCTTCTCTCCAGGTTATCTGTAAACCAGATAATAGGAGAGGCGTTCTTACGTTGTGTTCAGAATCTTTCCTACATCGGAGTGATAGTTCCTGTTCCAGTTCACGAACAGGGTCTGGGTTTTTATTCCAATCTCTTTGTCATTCCCAAAAAGGAGGGAACTTTCAGACCTATTTTAGATCTCAAAAGTGTAAACAAGTTTCTCAGGTTTCCGTCTTTCAAGATGAAAACTATTCATTCCATTCTTCCTTTGGTTCAGAAAGGTCAGTTCATGACCACAGTGGATCTAAAGGATTCGTATCTGCATATTCCCATTCACAGGGATCATCACAGGTTCCTAAGATTTGCATTTCAGTTTGTAGCTCTTCCTTTTGGTCTGGCAACAGTTCCCAGAATTTTTTCAAAGGTCCTGGGAGCATTGTTGGCGGTGCTTCGATTGAAGGGTGTTGCAGTGGCTCCTTATCTTGACGATATTCTAGTTCAGGCGCCATCTTTTCAACTAGCAAACTCCCATACAGAGTTGTTGTTGTCTTTTCTGCGCTCCCACGGTTGCAAGGTGAATTTAGAAAAAAGGTCCTTAATTCCGACTACAAGAGTGGTATTTTTGTGGGGACCATTATAGATTCTCTAGAGATGAAAATTTTTCTGACAGAAGCAAGAAAGTCAAAGATTTTCAATACGTGTCTTGCTCTTCAGTCCCTTCCATCGGCCGTCAGTGGCTCAGTGCATGGAGGTTATTGGGTCTGATGGTTTCAGTCATGGACATCATTCTGTTTGCTCGGTTCCATCTCAAACCTCTGTAGTTATGCTTGCTTAGGCAGTGTAACGGGGATTATGCGTATCCATCTCCAAAGATTGTTCTAGATCAGATGTCCAGAGATTCTCTTCCATGGTGGTCTCAGGATCTTCTCTCTCAGGGAACTTGCCTTTGCAGACCTGCCTGGGTTATTGTAACCATGGATGCCAGTTTGCTGGGCTGGGGTGCTGTCTGGGGTTCATTAAGGGCTAAGGGTCTATGGACTCGGGAGGAGTCAGTTCTTCCAATAAATGTTTTGGAACTGAGAGCAATTTTCAATTCTCCTCTAGTCTGGCCTCAGCTAGCTTCAACCCAGTTTATCAGGTTTCAGTCGGACAACATAACGTCAGTGGCTTACATCAATCGTCAGGGAGGAACTTGGAGTTCCTTGGCCATGACAGAGGTAGCCAAGATTATTCAGTGGGTGGAGATTCACAACTGTTGTCTGTCTGCTATCCACATTCCAGGGGTGGATAATTGGGAAGCAGATTTTCTGAGCAGACTGACTTTTTAACCGGGGGAGTGGGAACTTCATCCAGAGATATTTTCCAGCTTGATTCTCAGTTGGGGGCATCTGGAGTTGGATCTCATGGCATCTCGTTAGAATGCCAAGCTCCCGAGGTACGGGTCGAGGTCAAAAGATCCTCAGGCGGTTCTGATAGATGCTCTAGCAGTTCCTTGGACTTTGTCTGGCATATGTGTTCCCTCCGTTTGCTCTTCTTCCTCGGGTCATTGCTTGGGTCAAACAAGAGAGGGTATCAGTGATTCTCATTGCCCCAGCGTGGCCTTGCAGAATCTGGTTTGCAGATCTGGTGGAGAAGTCTTCTCTTCCACCTTGGTGTCTTCCATTAAGGAAGGACCTTCTTCTGCAGGATCCCTTCCTTCATCCAAATCTCGTTTCTCTGAAGCTGACTGCTTGGAGATTGAACGCTTGATTCTTTCTATGCATGGTTTTTCTGAGTAAGTTATTGAGACTATGATTCAGGCTATTAAGAATGTGACTAGGAAGATTTATTATAAGATTTGGCGTAAATTTTTGTATTGGTGTGAATCCAAAGGCTACTCGTGGAGTAGAGTTAGGATTCCTAGAATTTTGTCTTTTCTCCAGGAGGGTTTGGAGAGTGGTTTATCTGCTAGTACCCTGAAGGGTCAAATTTCTGCTTTATCTATTTTATTGCACAAGCGCCTGGCGGATGTGCCAGATGTTAATTCTTTTTGGTTTTTAGAGTCCTTCAACAGGCTCCGTTTGAACCTATGTATTCTTTGGATATTAAGAGGTTATCTTGGAAGGTTTTGTTTCTGGTGGCTATTTCTTTGGCTCGAAGAGTTTCAAAGCTTTCAACCTTACAGTATGAATCGCCTTTTCTTATTTTTCACTCTAATATGGTAGTTCTGCGTACTGCTTTGGGTTTTCTTCCCAAGGTTGTTTCTGATAAGAATATTAATCAAGAGATTGTTGTTCCTTCTTTGTGTCCTAATCCTCCTCCTCATAAGGAGCGTTTGTTGCACAACCTGGATGTGGTTCGTGCATTAAAATATTATTTGCAGGCCACAAAGGATTTTCGCCATTTTTCTTCTTTATTTGTTGTCTTTTCTGGGAAGCGTAAGGGTAAGAAAGCTACGGCTACTTCTTTCTTGTTGGTTGAGGAGTGTTATTCGCTTGGCATATGAGACTGCTGATCAGCAGCCTCCTGAGAGAATCACGGCTCATTCCACGAGGGCTGTTTCATCTTCTTGGGCTTTCAAAAATTGAGCTTCTGTAGATCAGCTTTGCAAGGCTGTGACTTGGTCTTCGTTGCATACTTTTTCTAAATTTTACAAATTTGATACTTTTGCTTCAGCAGAGTCTTCTTTTGTGAGAAAAAGCAGTGGTGCATTCTGTTTAGGTTAACTGTCTTGTCCCTCCCTTATCATCCGTGTCCTCTAGCTTGGGTATTGGTTCCCAACAGTAATTAAGATGATCCGTGGACTCACTGTGTCATTAGAAAGAAAACACAATTTATTTTTACCTGATAAATTTATTTATTTCTTGACACGGCCCGCCCTGTTTTTCAGACAGTTTGCTTTTCTATAAATTTCAGGAACCTCTGCACCTTAGATTACTTCCTTTCTCCTTTCCCTTTGGTCGAATGACTGGGGATTGTGGGTAGGGGGAGTGGTATTTAACAGCTTTTGCTGGGGTCCTGCTTGTGATATTCCCAACAGTAATTAAGATGATCCATGGACTCACCGTGTCAAAAAATAAATACATTTATCAGGTAAGAATAATTATGTTTTACATCTATTTAATTTGCTTCATTCTCGGTAGCTGCTGATTGGTGGCTGCACATAAATGCCTTGTGTTATTGACTCACCTATGTGCTTTGCTATTTCTTCAACAAATAATATCTATAGAATGAAGCAAATTAGATGGTAGAAGTAAATTAGAATGTTTAAAATTGTATTCTCTATCTGAATTCCGAAATAATTTTTTTGGGTTTAATATCCCTTTAACTTTGAAATTTAGAAAGCTGATCTTTATATTCCCCCTTTTCATCTATTGTTTTTACATTTTATTTATAAGCGTTGATCATGCCTAGATGTTATGTCATATATAATTACAGTGCACAATTTGTATTTAATTGGTTAATCAGAAATGAATGAAGGCCTTACTGAAAAGAGCTAACAGTCTAAAGGAAGTTGTGACCTGTATAGTAAGGAAGTATGGCATGAGCTAGGGCTGCAACTAACGATTATTTTCATAATCAATTAATCGGCCGATTTATATTTTTCGATTAATCGACTAATAGGATAAAAAAAAAATCAATAATTGTTTCCTATATTTTAAATAGAATCCACATACTGAGTGTTACAAATATAAACTTTAGACTAAAACTTTACATTAACACAACTTTTTTTTCCATTTTATAAGCAACAGAGCCCATTTTTATAATTAAAACCAAAAACTGTTTGAAAAGAGGTAGAACTTCCACCTTGGCAAGGGGCCTCTCAATAAAGTAATCCTTGACTTTATTCTAACATAAAAAATATCTTGAATATCTGTATGCAATGGTAAATAACCAAATATAAAGTTAGGGGAAAATATCTAGTCTGCTCTAAAAATAACAAATATACACTTATAAAGGTTGAATCTGGTACATATTTTCAAAATTGATTAAAAATATATAAAAAAAAAACAATAAACAAATCATAAGTGCTAAGGACACAGCCTTACACATTTATTTATACAGCACATATAATCAGCAATAGCAAGCGATCCGCTAATAATTAAAGTGCACATCAATTCAGAAAACTCCCATCAATCTAGGGGCAAGGTATAAATAACAAGCTCAGCACTATATCATGCAAAGCATAGTTCCAAATCACCTGATTTAATATAAACAATCCAAATGATGACTATTATATCTGGGTTGCACATAAGTCAGGGGTAGTTGTAAACTTATACTGTCCTGAAAAAGTGAAAAGTATACGTCTGTAGACGTCCTTTAGGCTAAGGGCATAACCATAAAACATAATACCATGTGCAGGAGCTCAGTGGAGTGAAGCCGTTGGTGTTGTGCACAGACCAACTAATTGCAAAACAAATAATCGATTATGAGATTCATTGACAACTATTTTAATAATCGATTATTATCGATTATGACGATTAGTTGTTGCAGCTCTAGGCATGACATATCCTTGATGCTTTTAAATTGGGCTAGTCTGTTAAAATTTGTAAGCCTTGTTTTCCTACCGTTTGCCTACTGTCACACTAAGACAGATATTCAGACACCTATTTCGTCTCTAAATCTCTGCCTGTGCCTTGATTGTTGAACACTTATTGCACCACCATACTGCCTGCTGCCCTCCAGTTTAACTTACCGCTGTAGGCAACCTACCACATCTACTTTTGGTCATGTCTAGGTACTCCCAGAATGCTATGTGCAGCTAGAGAGGGCTTGGTTAAATTGTTTGCGTCCGTGTCTGAGGACCCATAAGTGTTGTGTATATGCATACTAGTGTGCCGTGCTTTACTATGTATGCTTTGTTTCCTTGGGTTGCCACCTAACTATAATTTCTCCAACATAGGTGTGTCCGGTCCACGGCGTCATCCTTACTTGTGGGATATTCTCTTCCCCAACAGGAAATGGCAAAGAGCCCAGCAAAGCTGGTCACATGATCCCTCCTAGGCTCCGCCTACCCCAGTCATTCTCTTTGCCGTTGTACAGGCAACATCTCCACGGAGATGGCTTAGAGTTTTTTAGTGTTTAACTGTAGTTTTCTATTATTCAATCAAGAGTTTGTTATTTTGAAATAGTGCTGGTATGTACTATTTACTCAGAAACAGAAAAGAGATGAAGATTTCTGTTTGTATGAGGAAAATGATTTTAGCAACCGTAACTAAAATCCATGGCTGTTCCACACAGGACTGTTGAGAGCAATTAACTTCAGTTGGGGGAACAGTGTGCAGTCTCTTGCTGCTTGAGGTATGACACATTCTAACAAGACGATGTAATGCTGGAAGCTGTCATTTTCCCTATGGGATCCGGTAAGCCATGTTTATTACGATCGTAAATAAGGGCTTCACAAGGGCTTATTAAGACTGTAGACTTTTCTGGGCTAAATCGATTCATTATTAACACATATTTAGCCTTGAGGAATCATTTTATCTGGGTATTTTGATATAATAATATCGGCAGGCACTGTATTAGACACCTTATTTCTTAGGGGCTTTCCCAAAGCATAAGCAGAGTCTCATTTTCGCGCCGGTGTGGCGCACTTGTTTTTGAGAGGCATGGCATGCAGTCGCATGTGAGAGGAGCTCTGATACTTAGAAAAGACTTTCTGAAGGCGTCATTTGGTATCGTATTCCCCTTTGGGTTTGGTTGGGTCTCAGCAAAGCAGATACCAGGGACTGTAAAGGGGTTAAAGCTTAAAACGGCTCCGGTTCCGTTATTTTAAGGGTTAAAGCTTCCAAATTTGAGGTGCAATATTTTTAAGGCTTTAAGACACTGTGGTGAAAATTTGGTGAATTTTGAACAATTCCTTCATGTTTTTTCGCAATTGCAGTAATAAAGTGTGTTCAGTTTAAAATTTAAAGTGACAGTAACGGTTTTATTTTAAAACGTTTTTTGTACTTTCTTATCAAGTTTATGCCTGTTTAACATGTCTGAACTACCAGATAGACTGTGTTCTGAATGTGGGGAAGCCAGAATTCCTATTCATTTAAATAAATGTGATTTATGTGATAATGACAATGATGCCCAAGATGATTCCTCAAGTGAGGGGAGTAAGCATGGTACTGCATCATTCCCTCCTTCGTCTACACGAGTCTTGCCCACTCAGGAGGCCCCTAGTACATCTAGCGCGCCAATACTCCTTACTATGCAACAATTAACGGCTGTAATGGATAATTCTGTCAAAAACATTTTAGCCAAAATGAACCCTTGTCAGCGTAAGCGTGGCTGCTCTGTTTTAGTTACTGAAGAGCATGACGACGCTGATATTAATATCTCTGAAGGGCCCCTAACCCAATCTGAGGGGGCCAGGGAGGTTTTGTCTGAGGGAGAAATTACTGATTCAGGGAACATTTCTCATCAGGCTGAACCTGATGTGATTACATTTAAATTTAAGTTGGAACATCTCCGCATTTTGCTTAAGGAGGTATTATCCACTCTGGATGATTGTGAAAAGTTGGTCATCCCAGAGAAACTATGTAAAATGGACAAGTTCCTAGAGGTGCCGGGGCTCCCAGAAGCTTTTCCTATACCCAAGCGGGTGGCGGACATTGTTAATAAAGAATGGGAAAGGCCCGGTATTCCTTTCGTCCCTCCCCCCATATTTAAAAAATTGTTTCCTATGGTCGACCCCAGAAAGGACTTATGGCAGTCAGTCCCCAAGGTCGAGGGAGCGGTTTCTACTTTAAACAAACGCACCACTATACCCATAGAGGATAGTTGTGCTTTCAAAGATCCTATGGATAAAAAATTAGAAGGTTTGCTTAAAAAGATGTTTGTTCAGCAGGGTTACCTTCTACAACCCATTTCATGCATTGTCCCTGTCACTACAGCCGCATATTTCTGGTTTGATGAACTGATAAAGGCGCTCGATAGTGATTCTCCTCCTTATGAGGAGATTATGGACAGAATCAATGCTCTCAAATTGGCTAATTCTTTCACTCTAGACGCCACTTTGCAATTGGCTAGGTTAGCGGCTAAGAATTCTGGGTTTGCTATTGTGGCGCGCAGAGCGCTTTGGTTGAAATCTTGGTCGGCTAATGAGTCTTCCAAGAACAAGCTACTAAACATTCCTTTCAAGGGGAAAACGCTGTTTGGCCCTGACTTGAAAGAGATTATCTCTGATATCACTGGGGGTAAGGGCCACGCCCTTCCTCAGGATCGGCCTTTCAAGGCAAAAAATAGACCTAATTTTCGTCCCTTTCGTAAAAACGGACCAGCCCAAAGTGCTACGTCCTCTAAGCAAGAGGGTAATACTTCTCAAGCCAAGCCAGCTTGGAGACCAATGCAAGGCTGGAACAAGGGAAAGCAGGCCAAGAAACCTGCCACTGCTACCAAGACAGCATGAAATATTGGCCCCCGATCCGGGACCGGATCTGGTGGGGGGCAGACTCTCTCTCTTCGCTCAGGCTTGGGCAAGAGATGTTCTGGATCCTTGGGCGCTAGAAATAGTCTCCCAGGGTTATCTTCTGGAATTCAAGGGACTTCCCCCAAGGGGGAGGTTCCACAGGTCTCAGTTGTCTTCAGACCACATAAAAAGACAGGCGTTCTTACATTGTGTAGAAGACCTGTTAAAAATGGGAGTGATTCATCCTGTTCCGTTAAGAGAACAAGGGATGGGGTTCTACTCCAATCTGTTCATAGTTCCCAAAAAAGAGGGAACGTTCAGACCAATCTTAGATCTCAAGATCTTAAACAAATTTCTCAAGGTTCCATCGTTCAAGATGGAAACCATCCGAACTATCCTTCCTTCCATCCAGGAAGGTCAATTCATGACCACGGTGGATTTAAAGGATGCGTATCTACATATTCCTATCCACAAGGAACATCATCGGTTCCTAAGGTTTGCATTCCTGGACAAACATTACCAGTTTGTGGCGCTTCCTTTCGGATTAGCCACTGCTCCAAGGATTTTCACAAAGGTACTAGGGTCCCTTCTAGCGGTGCTAAGACCAAGGGGCATTGCAGTAGTACCTTACCTGGACGACATTCTGATTCAAGCGTCGTCCCTCCCTCAAGCAAAGGCTCACACGGACATCGTCCTGGCCTTTCTCAGATCTCACGGCTGGAAAGTGAACGTGGAAAAGAGTTCTCTATCCCCGTCTACAAGGGTTCCCTTCTTGGGAACAATTATAGACTCCTCAGAAATGAGGATTTTTCTAACAGAGGCCAGAAAAACAAAACTTCTGGACTCTTGTCGGATACTTCATTCCGTTCCTCTTCCTTCCGTAGCTCAGTGCATGGAAGTGATCGGGTTGATGGTAGCGGCAATGGACATAGTTCCTTTTGCGCGCATTCATCTAAGACCATTACAACTGTGCATGCTCAGTCAGTGGAATGGGGACTATACAGACTTGTCTCCAAAGATACAAGTAAATCAGAGGACCAGAGACTCACTCCGTTGGTGGCTGTCCCTGGACAACCTGTCACAAGGGATGACATTCCGCAGACCAGAGTGGGTCATTGTCACGACCGACGCCAGTCTGATGGGCTGGGGCGCGGTCTGGGGATCCCTGAAAGCTCAGGGTCTTTGGTCTCGGGAAGAATCTCTTCTACCGATAAATATTCTGGAACTGAGAGCGATATTCAATGCTCTCAAGGCTTGGCCTCAGCTAGCGAGGACCAAGTTCATACGGTTTCAATCAGACAACATGACGACGGTTGCGTACATCAACCATCAGGGGGGAACAAGGAGTTCCCTAGCGATGGAAGAAGTGACCAAGATTATTCTATGGGCGGAGTCTCACTCCTGCCATCTGTCTGCTATCCACATCCCAGGAGTGGAAAATTGGGAAGCGGATTTTCTGAGTCGTCAGACATTGCATCCGGGGGAGTGGGAACTCCATCCGGAAATCTTTGCCCAAGTCACTCAGCTGTGGGGCATTCCAGACATGGATCTAATGGCCTCTCGTCAGAACTTCAAAGTTCCCTGCTACGGGTCCAGATCCAGGGATCCCAAGGCGGCTCTAGTGGATGCACTAGTAGCACCTTGGACCTTCAAACTAGCTTATGTGTTCCCGCCGTTTCCTCTCATCCCCAGGCTGGTAGCCAGGATCAATCAGGAGAGGGCGTCGGTGATCTTGATAGCTCCTGCGTGGCCACGCAGGACTTGGTATGCAGATCTGGTGAATATGTCATCGGCTCCACCTTGGAAGCTACCTTTGAGACGAGACCTTCTTGTTCAGGGTCCGTTCGAACATCCGAATCTGGTTTCACTCCAGCTGACTGCTTGGAGATTGAACGCTTGATTTTATCGAAGCGAGGATTCTCAGATTCTGTTATCGATACTCTTGTTCAGGCCAGAAAGCCTGTAACTCGAAAGATTTACCACAAGATTTGGAAAAAATATATCTGTTGGTGTGAATCTAAGGGATTCCCTTGGGACAAGGTTAAGATTCCTAGGATTCTATCCTTCCTTCAAGAAGGATTGGAAAAAGGATTATCTGCAAGTTCCCTGAAGGGACAGATTTCCGCCTTGTCGGTGTTACTTCACAAAAAACTGGCAACTGTGCCAGATGTTCAAGCCTTTGTTCAGGCTCTGGTTAGAATCAAGCCTGTTTACAAACCTTTGACTCCTCCTTGGAGTCTCAATTTAGTTCTTTCAGTTCTTCAGGGGGTTCCGTTTGAACCCTTGCATTCCGTTGATATTAAATTATTATCTTGGAAAGTTTTGTTTTTGGTTGCAATTTCTTCTGCTAGAAGAGTTTCAGAATTATCTGCTCTGCAGTGTTCTCCTCCTTATCTGGTGTTCCATGCAGATAAGGTGGTTTTGCGTACTAAACCTGGTTTTCTTCCGAAAGTTGTTTCTAACAAAAACATTAACCAGGAGATTATCGTACCTTCTCTGTGTCCGAAACCAGTTTCAAAGAAGGAACGTTTGTTGCACAATTTGGATGTTGTTCGCGCTCTAAAATTCTATTTAGATGCTACAAAGGATTTTAGACAAACATCTTCCTTGTTTGTTGTTTATTCCGGTAAAAGGAGAGGTCAAAAAGCAACTTCTACCTCTCTCTCTTTTTGGATTAAGAGCATCATCAGATTGGCTTACGAGACTGCCGGACGGCAGCCTCCCGAAAGAATCACAGCTCATTCCACAAGGGCTGTGGCTTCCACATGGGCCTTCAAGAACGAGGCTTCTGTTGATCAGATATGTAGGGCAGCGACTTGGTCTTCACTGCACACTTTTACCAAATTTTACAAGTTTGATACTTTTGCTTCTTCTGAGGCTATTTTTGGGAGAAAGGTTTTGCAAGCCGTGGTGCCTTCCATTTAGGTGACCTGATTTGCTCCCTCCCTTCATCCGTGTCCTAAAGCTTTGGTATTGGTTCCCACAAGTAAGGATGACGCCGTGGACCGGACACACCTATGTTGGAGAAAACAGAATTTATGTTTACCTGATAAATTACTTTATCCAACGGTGTGTCCGGTCCACGGCCCGCCCTGGTTTTCTTAATCAGGTCTGATAATTTATTTTCTTTAACTACAGTCACCACGGTACCATATGGTTTCTCCTAGGCAAATATTCCTCCTTAACGTCGGTCGAATGACTGGGGTAGGCGGAGCCTAGGAGGGATCATGTGACCAGCTTTGCTGGGCTCTTTGCCATTTCCTGTTGGGGAAGAGAATATCCCACAAGTAAGGATGACGCCGTGGACCGGACACACCGTTGGAGAAAGTAATTTATCAGGTAAACATAAATTCTGTTTTTACTGGCACAGCCGATATTTTGGTCCCATTTGCATTGTGTTAATCATAAAATTTGTGGACCAGCTAAACGCCCTGCATTAGATAATCCCGATGACTGTGAAGTCGTGAATAGCTGCAGCTTTGAAGCTGACAGTAGCTTGCTCCATTTAGCACCCATGACTGCCAAAGCCAACCTCGCCAATAAGCAGTTCAGCACCCCGCAAGTTGCAGCCTCCTCTGCACGTCTGGCTCACTGTCACAGTATACTGTATAGACAGATAGCTTATGGGAGCTCAGCTAGAAGAAGTACTGTTTAACTCAAGATACTTGGTAAATGCCTATAATTTTTATTCTTTATTTGTAAATATTCTGAACTACCTATATAGTTAACAGAAGTTAATCTTACAAATTAATGTTAATGCCATATCCTGTGATGTCATAATTGCATAATTACTTATGCTCATTAATTTGGCCAATCAATCAAAGTGGCAACCTTACTTGGCATAGGTCTAAGGACCAAGTGTTCTGCAACATTGTGAGAGTCCGTAAATTGTATCTTCCCTACTGCCCTTTTTATGGTTCTTTTAAAATGACCATAAAATATAGTAGAACTGCATAATCAACACTTACATTTTAAAATGTAATTCCATTTCCACGCCCCCTGTATCATGTGATAGCCATCATCGATTCTGAGACTCATGTATACAATTTGATCTCATGCACAGGCTCCCAGAAGAGTAGTGGCTTGGAAATTAAAGGGACAGTCAACAAAAAGAAAGGTAATCCCTTTATTACCCATTCCCCAGTTTTGCATAACCAACACTGTTATAGAAATACACTTTTTACCTCTGTGATTATCTTGTATCTAAGCCTCTGCAAACTGCCCCCTTGTTTCAGTTGTTTTGACAGAATTGCATTTTAACCAATTAGTGCTCACTCCAGGGTAACCTCACGTGCATGAGGGACACTCAAGTTTTATTAAATTTTCATGATTCAGATACAGCATGTAATTTTAAACAACTTTCCAATTTACTTCCATTAAAAAAAATGTGCACAGTCTTTTATATTTATACTTTTTTTGAGTCACCAGCTCCTACTGAGCATGTGCAAGAACTCAGACTATACGTATATGCATTTGTGATTGGCTGATTGCTATCACATGGTACAGGGGGAGTGGAAATATACATAACTTTGAAATGTGTTAGAAAAGAATCTACTACTTATTTGAAATTCAGAGTAAATGCTATTGTATTGTCTTGTTAACTTGCATTTGTTGATTATGCAAATCTGCTGTGTTTACTGGTCCTTTAATGTTATCTATATTATTCACATGAACTAATGCCCTCTAGTGTTCAAAATGCAATCAGATTAGAGGTGGCCTTCAAGGTCTAAGAAATTAGCATATGAACCTCCTAGGTTTAGCTTTCAACTAAGAATACCAAGAGTACAAAGCAAAATTGGTGATAAAAGTAAATTGGAAAGTTGTTTAAAATTAAATTCCCTATTTAAATCATTAGTTTTTTTGTACTTGACTGTCCCTTTAAATATATTAAAGGGACATGAAATTCAAAAATTTTCTTTCATGATTCATATGATCATACCATTTTAAACAATTGTCCAGTTTACTCCTAATTTGCTTCAAACTCTTGGTATATATTTTTAAATGAGCAGTAATGCACTATTGGGAGCTAGATGGTAGCCAATAACTAGGGGCATATATGTGCAGCCATCAATCAGTAGCTTCTGAGCCTACCTAGGTATACTTTTTTTCAACAAAATATACAAAAAGAGCAAAACAAATTAGATAATAGAAATAAATTGGAAAGTTTTTTAAAACTGCACGCTCTATCTGAATTATGAAAGAAAAAAAATTGGGTTTCTTGTCCCTTTTTAAAAGACAGTGTACAATTATTTGAGGTTGGAAATAAGTGCTAACCACATTACTGATTCTTTAGTATTATCCTTTAATAGAATGCACTTATTTCTACAGGCTGTTATATAAAAAACAGTAATCTTAATAACTGGGCTTGAAAAATTTGCAGATATATCTCAGGGTTTCACAAACCCAAGCACCCATGGTGCCTTATAAAAAGGAACTGGTGCCTGCGCATATACATTCTGATGGCGCCCCCAGAACTCCTGTCAAACTATAGTTCCCTTAAATTGATGCTAGAAGGTTTTATAAGGCTGGTTCACTTTAACTATCTAGCATCCTAAAGTTTGTAAAAAAAATAAATTAACAATTTTTTTTTTATATGATCGCATTTGGCGGAGAAATGGTGGCATGAAATATACCAAAATGGGACTAGATCAATACTTTGGTTGTCTACTACGCCGGGGTTAGGTTCCAGAAGGAATGGTTGTAAATCAAAACCGTTGTAAATTGAAACCCAGTTTATAATGTAAGTCAATGGGAAGTGAGGGAGATAGGTTCCAGGCCCCTCTCAAAATTGTCATAAGTAACACCTAATACATTATTTTTAAAGCTTTGAAATAAAGACTTTAAATGCTAAACTGCATTTTAAACTTAATAACATAATCACACAACACAGACTATATAATTAAACTAAGTTAAATGAACAAAAACATTTACTAAACAGCATTATAAACCCAATAAAATAATCACACAACACAGACTTCACTTGCATTTTTCTGCAAACAGTTCTTTCTATGCATTCCAATCTGGACTGATTTATAGACAGGAAGATCTTGTTCCTTTGAAATCTGCTCAATAGCTCAGGTCTGGTTAAACTGATTAATTTCAGCTTGCTTGGCTTTGCTGCAACACAAGCGGACAGCTCCACCTACTGGCTATTTTAATAAATGCACTGCTTCTCAATGCTTTTCAATAGCAGTCACATGACTGGAAAAAAAGGTTGTTATTCTGAAACGGTGTAAATTGAACCGTTGTAAAACGAGGGCCACCTGTATATAGTTTTAACAGGTAAATAAAAAAAGACAAGACTCTATTTCTGTTTAAATGGACCGATAGCAAAAATGCTAAAAATTCTTCTCTGAAATTCCCGGTAGAGAAGGGGTTAAGCAATCAATTATTTAATTATAAGAAGATTTATTTTTTCTTTTAGTGTCCCTTTGCAAAAGACCTTTTCCTGGTATATAAAAACTAAAATACTGGTGAATGCAATGTTTAAAGGGATAGTAAACACCAAAAAAATAATTGTTTAAAAAGATAGATAATCCATTTATTTACCATTCCCCAGTTTTGCATAACCAACACTGTTATAGAAATATACTTTTTACCTCTGTAATTACCTTGTATCTAAGCTTCTGCTGACTGCCTCCTTATCTCAGATCTTTTGACAGACTTGCATTTCAGGCAATTAGTGACTCTTAAATAACTTCACGTGCATGAGCACATTGTTATCTATATGAAACACATGAACTAACTCCCTCTAGTGGTGAAAAACTGTCAAATGCAGAGGCAGCCTTCAAGGGCTTAGAAATTAGCATATGAGCCTACCTATGTTTAGCTTTCAACTAAGAATAACAAGAAAATAAAGCAAATTTGATGATAATAGTAAATTAGAAAGTTGTTTAAAATTACGTCCTATCTGAATCATGAGTTTAATTTGGTCTTTACTAACCCTTTAAGTTATCTGAATAAAAACATTGTTTTAATGACTCTGCTTCTTGACTCCTTAGAAATGTCTGTTTACTTTTTTTTTTTTTCCCCCTCCACCCTCGGTCTTCACCCCAGATGTTAAAGAACAACCTGTTGAGGATGGAGCACAAACTGAGGCAGCCAGCACTGAGCAGCTAACACCTGTTTTACAGCGCACCTTATCGGAGGAGTCTGTGTTCTCCACTGTTTCTGTGGGAGTTGAAGCCAATACCAGGTCTGTGTGTATATTGAAGATGGATGCTGAGTCAGTGATGGGGGAAGGGCTTGTGTTGGTGAATAATGAGTTTTGCTGGGAGTGGGATTTGTGCTCAGATGTGTAAGCAGCCTGTGCTGGCAGCTGCCAAACTAGAGCTTGATGTCTTAATTAGTGCAGGAGGGGGGTAGAGAGTGAGCCCATTCTATGCTCTTCTCTTTACTTAACAGTATTTATTCCCTAGAAACCTTTCATACAACTGTTAACTGCTTTCGTTATTGACTTAAACTGTTTGCTACATTTTCTGATTTTCTCTACTCTAAATCATTAGTATCACTCTAAATGTTCATACATTGAGGGGACTTACAAGAATACAGGGTCTAACACACACGTAAAGGCCTGCAATGCAGCACCAGAGGAGGACTGTGCTGGTGTACCTGTCTAAAGTGGCATATTCTTGTCGGTACCATGTAACCAGCCAAGTCCTGCTCGGGAGCTGCAGGTTTTTTTTCTCCAGCTCTAGTGTGGAGCTTTATTTATGTGTTTTAATCTCTGTGAAGTAGCTTATAAGGGACACTAATGCAAAAATATGTTTTAATGAGTCAGATTAATTAATTTGTCTATTAGAATATCCCCTTAATGCTATTTGTTTTCTTTCATGTAATTAGCAAGAGTCCATGAGCTAGTGACGTATGGGATATACATTCCTACCAGGAGGGGCAAAGTTTCCCAAACCTTAAAATGCCTATAAATACACCCCTCACCACACCCACAATTCAGTTTTACAAACTTTGCCTCCCATGGAGGTGGTGAAGTAAGTTTGTGCTAGATTCTACGTTGATATGCGCTTCGCAGAAGGCTGAAGCCCGGTTTCCTCTCAGAGTGCAGTGAATGTCAGAGGGATGTGAAGAGAGTATTGCCTATTTGAATACCATGGTCTTCCTCTAGGGGATCTATTTCATAGGTTCTCTGTTATCGGTCGTAGAGATTTCTTCTCCTACCTCCCTTTTCAGATCGACGATATACTCTTATATACCATTACCTCTACTGATTCTCGTTTCAGTACTGGTTTGGCTATCTACTATATGTAGATGAGTGATGTAAAATTACGTTCCAATGTGGGAACACATAACCCTTATTGTATGCTTTTGACTTATACTATGCCCATGTATTGTATTCAAATAACTTTTCAATAAAGCTTATTTGAAAAAAAAAAAAAAAAAAAAGGGAACCTTCAGACCCATTTTGGATCTAAAGATCTTAAACAAATTCCTCAGAGTTCCATCGTTCAAAATGGAAACTATTCGGACAATCCTACCTATGATCCAGGAGGGTCAGTACATGACCACAGTGGATTAGAAGGATGCTTACCTTCACATACCGATTCACAAAGATCATCATCGGTTCCTAAGGTTTGCCTTTCTAGACAGGCATTACCAGTTTGTGGCTCTTCCCTTCGGGTTAGCTACAGCCCCAAGAATTTTTACAAAGGTTCTGGGGTCTCTTCTGGCGGTCCTAACAAGGCATAGCAGTGGGCCCTTATCTAGACGACATCCTAATACAGGCGTCAAACTTCCAAATTGCCAAATCTCATACGGACATAGTGTTGGCATTTCTGAGGTTGCATGGGTGGAAAGTGAACGAGGGAAAGAGTTCTCTATCACCCCTCACAAGGGTTTCCTTCCTAGGAACTCTGATAGATTCTGTAGAAATGAAAATTTACCTGACGGAGCCCAGGTTATCAAAGCTTCTAAATTCCTGCCGTGTTCTTCACTACATTCCGCGCCCTTCGGTGGCTCAGTGCATGGAAGTGATTGGACTTAATGGTAGTGGCGATGGACATAGTGCCATTTGCGCGCCTACATCTCAGACCGCTGCAATTATGCATGCTCAGTCAGTGGAATAGGGATTACACAGATTTGTCCCCTCTGCTAAATCTGGATCAAGAGACCAGAGATTATCTTCTCTGGTGGCTATCTCGGGTCCATCTGTCCAAGGGTATGACCTTTCGCAGGCCAGATTAGACGATTGTAACAACAGATGCCAGCCTTCTAGGTTGGGGCGCAGTCTGGAACTCCCTGAAGGCTCAGAGATCGTGGACTCAGGAGGAGAAACTCCTCCGAATAAATATTCTGGAGTTAAGAGCAATATTCAATGCTCTTCTAGCTTGGCCTCAGTTAGCAACCCTGAGGTTCATCAGATTTCAGTCAGACAACATCACGACTGTGGCTTACATCAAACATCAAGGGGGCACCAGGAGCTCCCTAGCGATGTTAGAAGTCTCCAAGATAATTCGCTGGGCAGAGACTCACTCTTGCCATCTATCAACGATCCATATCCCAGGTGTAGAGAACTGGGAGGCGGATTTTCTACGTCGTCAGACTTTTCATCCGGGGGAGTGCGAACTCCATCCGGAGGTGTTTGCTTCATCGTTGGGGCACACCAGAATTGGATCTCATGGCGTCTCGCCAGAACGCCAAGCTTCCTTGTTACGGATCCAGGTCCAGGGACCCAGAAGCGACGCTGATAGATGCTCTAGCAGCACCGTGGTTCTTCAACCTGGCTTATGTTTTTCCACCGTTTCCTCTGCTCCCTCTACTGATTGCCAAAATCAAACAGGAGAGAGCATCGGTGATCTTGATAGCGCCTGCGTGGCCACGCAGGACCTGGTATGCAGACCTGGTGGACATGTCATCCTTTCCACCTTGGCCTCTGCCTCTGAGACAAGACCTTCTACTACAAGGTCCTTTCAATCATCCAAATCTAATTTCTCTGAGACTGACTGCCTGGAGATTGAACGCTTGATTTTATCAAGGCGTGGCTTCTCCGAGTCAGTCATTGATACCTTAATACAGGCACGAAAGCCTGTAACCAGGAAAATCTACCATAAGATATGGCGCAAATATCTTCATTAGTGTGAATCCAAGAATTACTCATGGAGTAAGGTTAGGATTCCTAGGATATTGTCCTTTCTCCAAGAGGGTTTGGATAAAGGATTATCAGCTAGTTCTTTAAAGGGACAGATTTCTGCTCTGTCTATCCTTTTGCACAAGCGTCTGGCAGAGGTTCCAGACGTCCAGGCATTTTGTCAGGCTTTGGTTAGAATTAAGCCTGTGTTTAAACCTGTTGCTCTTCCATGGAGCTTAAACTTGGTTCTTAAGGTTCTTCAAGGAGTTCCGTTTGAACCCCTTCATTCCATTGATATCAAACTTTTATCTTGGAAAGTTCTGTTTTTGATGGCTATTTCCTCGGCTCGTAGAGTCTCAGAGTTATCAGCTTTACAATGTGATTCTCCTTATCTGATTTTCCATACAGATAAAGTAGTTCTGCGTACAAAACCTGGGTTTTTACCTAAGGTAGTTTCCAACAAGAATATCAATCAAGAGATTGTTGTTCCATCATTGTGTCCTAATCCTTCTTCAAAGAAGGAACGTCTTTTACATAATTTGGACGTAGTCCATGCTTTAAAGTTTTACTTACAAGCGACTAAAGATTTTCGTCAAACATCTTCCCTGTTTGTTGTTTACTCTGGACAGTGAAGAGGTCAAAAGGCTTCGGCTACCTCTCTCTCTTTTTGGCTTCGTAGCATAATACGTTTAGCCTATGAGACTGCTGGACAGCAGCCTCCTGAAAGGATTACAGCTCATTCTACTAGAGCTGTGGCTTCCACCTGGGCCTTTAAAAATGAGGCTTCTGTTGAACAGATTTGCAAAGCGGCGACTTGGTCGCTTCATACCTTTTCAAAATTTTACAAATTTGATACTTTTGCTTCTTCGGAGGCTATTTTTGGGAGAAAGGTTCTACAGGCAGTGGTCCCTTCCATTTAAGTACCTGCCTTGTCCCTCCCTTCATCCGTGTACTTTAGCTTTGGTATTGGTATCCCACAAGTAATGGATGATCCATAACAAGAGAAAACAGAATTTATGCTTACCTGATAAATTTATTTCTCTTGTGGTGTATCCAGTCCACGGCCCGCCCTGTCCTTTTAAGTCAGGTTTATATTTTAAACTACAGTCACCACTGCACCCTATGGTTTCTCCTTTCTTGGCTAGTTTCGGTCGAATGACTGTATATGGCAGTTAGGGGAGGAGCTATATAGCAGCTCTGCTGTGGGTGATCCTCTTGCAACTTCCTGTTGGGAAGGAGAATATCCCACAAGTAATGGATGATCTGTGGACTGGATACACCACAAGAGAAATAAATTTATCAGGTAAGCATAAATGATGTTTTTTAGCCCAAGGCAGCTCATCTCATCAGGCCTTTTTTAGTCGAATGTATCGCACACTGTCAGTCCCTTCGGGATCCATCCCTCATTCATCTTAATAAAGGTGAGGTAATCTAGACTTTTTTGACCTAGGCGACTTCTCTTCTCAGTGACAATACCTCCTGCTGCACTGAAGGTCCTTTCTGACAGGACACTTGAAGCGGGGCAGGCCAGAAGTTCTATCGCAAATTGAGATAGCTCAGGCCACAGGTCAAGCCTGCACACCCAGTAGTCAAGGGGTTCATCGCTCCTCAGAGTGTCGATATCTACAGTTAAGGCGAGGTAGTCTGCTACCTGTCGGTCGAGTCGCTCTCTGAGGGTGGACCCCGAAGGGCTGTGGCGATGCGTAGGACTTAAAAAGCTATGCATGTCCTCCATCAACAACACGTCTGTAAAGTGTCCTGTCCTTGCCGGCGTGGCCGTGGTAGTCGGAGGAGGATTACTTTACCTCTTCCCCTGTTAGATTCCCGTTGTGCTGTGACATCACACTTATACGCTGTGTAAAGCATACTTTTTAATTTATTTTGGAACTGCTGCATCCTTTCACAGGCACGACAGCATGAAAGACCCCATTTGCACAAGGTTGGATGCCGAGCTACTCATGTCCCGTTCCTCGTCCTCGGTGATCTCACTGAAGGTATCTTCTTCCCCCCCAGCCACGTACAACACCACGGGTACCAGATAGGTGACAACGAGCACTCTGGGATGCCTGTTGTGGTTGGTCTTCCTCCTCCTCAAAGCCACATTCCTCCTCTGACTCCTCTTCCTCACAATCCTCTTCCAGCATTGCCGCAGGTCCAGCAAGCGATGCTGAGAAGGCTGTTTCTGGTGGTGATGGTGACCACAACTCTTCCTCTTCACGCTCATCTACGGCCTGATCCAACACTCTTCGCAGGGCACGCTCCAGGAAGAAAACAAATGGTATGATGTCGCTGATGCTGCCTTCGGTGCGACTGACTAGGTTTGTCACCTCCTCAAAAGGGTGCATAAGCCTACAGGCATTGCACATGAGCGTCCAGTAACGTGGCAAAAAAATTCCCAGCTCCGCAGAGGCTGTCCTAGCACCCCGGTCATACAAATAGTCGTTAACGGCTTTTTCTTGTTGGAGCAGGCGGTCGAACATTAGGAGTGTTGAATTCCAACGTGTCGGGCTGTCGCAAATCAAGCGCCTCACTGGCATGTTGTTTCACCGCTGGATATCTGAAAAGTGCGCCATGGCCGTGTAGGAATGCCACACACCTTCCTGGCCTGCTTCAGGACGTCCTGTAAACCTGGGTACTTATGCACAAAGCGTTGTACCATCAGATTACACACATGTGCCATGCACGGCACATGTGTCAACTTGCCCAAATTCAATGCCGCCACCAAATTTCTTTCGTTGTCACTAACCACGCCGATCTCCAGTTGGTGCGGAGTCAGCCACTGATCCACCTGTGTGTTCAGGGCGGACAGGAGTTCTGGTCCGGTGTGACTCTCTGCTTTCAGGCAAGTCAACCCCAAGACGGCGTGACACTGCCGTATCCGGGATGTGGAATAGTACCTTGGGAGCTGGGGGGGTGCCGTTCATGTGGAGCAAGACGCAGCATTAGAAGAGGACTCAGCCGAGGAGGTTATGGAAGAGGATGGAGTAGGAGTAGAGGAGGTGGCAGCAGGCCTGCCTGCAAGTCGTGGCGGTGTCACCAACTCCTCTGCAGAGCCACGCATTCCATGCTTGGCAGCCGTCAGCAGGTTTACCCAATGCGCAGTGTAGCTGATATACCTGCCCTGACCATGCTTTGCAGACCAGGTATCAGTGGTCAGATGGACCCTTGCCCCAACACTGTGTGCCAGACATGCCATTACTTCCTTTTGCACAATCGATTACAGGTTGGGGATTGCCTTTTGTGCAAAGAAATTTCGGCCGGGTACCTTCCACTGCGGTGTCCCAATAGCTACAAATTTTTTGAACGCCTCAGACTCCACCAGCTTGTATGGTAAAAGCTGTCGGGCTAAGAGTTCAGTCAAGCCAGCTGTCAGATGCCGGGCAAGGGGGTGACTTTGTGACATTGGCTTCTTACACTCAAACATGTCCTTGACAGACACCTGACTGTGGGCAGATGAGCAGGAACTGCTCAAGGCGAGAGACGAAGTGGCGGATGGTTGAGAGGGGGCAAGGAGGACAGCAGTGGTTGACGTGGCTGAAGATGCTGGACCAGGAGGAGGATGGCGGCTTTGAGTTTGTGTGCCGCTTGTACTCATGTGTTGATCCCATAGGCGTTTGTGATGTGCGATCATGTGCCTTCGTTGGACTTCCCATGACTCAGTTTCTTTTGGCACAGGTTGCAAATGGCATAGCTGTTGTCAGAGGCAGACACACAAAAACAATGCCACACTGCTGAGCTCTGCAATGAGGGCATTCTGGTGGTGGCAACAGCATGCATTGATCGGCGTGCTGTCTGGCTGACCCCGGGTGCCGATGCATGCTGTCTGACTGTGCCACTAGCTCCTTGCGATGACCTCCTCCTCTCTGTCTCCCCATCTGAACTTTCCCCCTCTTCTTCTCTTCTAGCGGGCACCCACGTGACATAAATAAAAGTCAATCTGTACATGTTAAGCAACATTCACCAGACAACGAGGGGGAAGTTATGCCGACTAACTTGCCTCACGTGTCAGTACCTGCATCTCCCGCTCAGGAGGTGCGTGATATTGTAACGCCAAGTACATCAGGGCGGCCATTACAAATCACTCTACAAGACATGGCTAATGTTATGACTGAAGTTTTGTCTAAATTGCCAGAACTTAGAGGTAAACGAGATCACTCTGGGATGAGAACAGAGTATTCTGATAATGCTAGGGCCATGTCTGATACTGCGTCACAATTGGCAGAGCATGAGGACGGAGAGCTTCATTCTGCGGGTGACGGATCTGATCCAAATAAACTGGATTCAGACATTTCAAATTTTAAGTTTAAGCTGGAAAACCTCCGTGTATTGCTAGGGGAGGTGTTAGCGGCTCTGAATGATTGTAACACAGTTGCAATCCCAGAGAAAATGTGTAGGTTGGATAAATATTTTGCGGTACCGACGAGTACTGATGTTTTTCCTATACCTAAGAGACTTACTGAAATTATTACTAAGGAGTGGGATAGACCCGGTGTGCCTTTCTCACCCCCTCCTATATTCAGAAAAATGTTTCCAATAGACGCCACCACACAGGACTTATGGCAAACGGTCCCTAAGGTGGAGGGAGCAGTTTCTACTTTAGCTAAGCGTACCACTATCCCGGTGGAGGATAGCTGTGCCTTTTCAGATCCAATGGATAAAAAGTTAGAGGGTTACCTTAAGAAAATGTTTGTTCAACAAGGTTTTATATTACAACCCCTTGCATGCATTGCGCCTGTCACGGCTGCGGCAGCATTTTGGTTTGAGTCTCTGGAAGAGACCCTTGACTCAGCGACATTAGATGAGATTTCTCACAAGCTTAAAACCCTTAAACTAGCTAATTCATTTATTTCTGATGCCGTAGTACATTTAACTAAACTTACGGCTAAGAATTCCGGATTCGCCATTCAGGCACGCAGAGCGCTGTGGCTAAAATCCTGGTTAGCTGATGTAACTTCTAAATCGAAATTACTTAACATACCTTTCAAGGGGCAGACTTTATTCGGGCCCGGTTTGAAAGAAATTATCGCTGATATTACGGGAGGTAAAGGCCATGCCCTGCCTCAAGACAGAGCCAAACCCAGGGCTAGACAGTCTAATTTTCGTGCCTTACGTAACTTCAAGGCAGGAGCAGCTTCAACTTCCTCTGCTCCAAAACAGGAAGGAGCTGTTGCTCGCTACAGACAGGGCTGGAAACCTAACCAGGCCTGGAACAAGGGCAAGCAGGCCAGAAAACCTGCTGCTGCCCCGAAGACAGCATGAAGTGAGGGCCCCCGATCCGGAAACGGATCTAGTGGGGGGCAGACTCTCTCTTCGCCCAGGCTTGGGCAAGAGATGTCCAGGATCCCTGGGCGTTGGAGATCATATCTCAGGGATATCTTCTGGACTTCAAAGCTTCTCCTCCACAAGGGAGATTTCACCTTTCAAGGTTGTCAACAAACCAGATAAAGAAAGAGGCGTTTCTACGCTGTGTACAAGACCTTTTACTAATGGGAGTGATCCACCCAGTTCCGCGGTCGGAACACGGACAAGGGTTTTACTCAAAACTGTTTGTGGTTCCCAAAAAAGAGGGAACCTTCAGACCAATATTGGATTTAAAGATCCTAAACAAATTCCTAAGAGTTCCATCATTCAAGATGGAAACTATTCGGACAATCTTACCCATGGTCCAAAGAGGTCAGTACATGACCACAGTGGATTTAAAGGATGCTTACCTTCACATACCGATTCACAGAGAGCATTACCGGTATCTAAGGTTTGCCTTCCTAGACAGGCATTACCAGTTTGTAGCTCTTCCCTTCGGGTTGGCTACGGCTCCAAGAATCTTTACAAAGGTTCTGGGCTCTCTTCTGGCGGTACTAAGACCGCGAGGAATTTCGGTAGCTCCGTACCTAGACGACATTCTGATACAAGCGTCAAGCTTTCAAACTGCCAAGTCTCATACAGAGTTAGTACTGGCATTTCTAAGGTCGCATGGGTGGAAAGTAAACGAGGAGAAGAGTTCTCTCTTACCACTCACAAGAGTTCCCTTCTTGGGGACTCTTATAGATTCTGTAGAAATGAAAATTTACCTGACAGAGGACAGGTTAACAAAGCTTCTAAATGCTTGCCGTGCCCTTCATTCCATTCAACACCCATCAGTGGCTCAATGCATGGAGGTAATCGGCTTAATGGTAGTGGCAATGGACATAGTTCCTTTTGCACGCCTGCACCTCAGACCGCTGCAATTGTGCATGCTAAATCAGTGGAATGGGGATTACTCAGATTTGTCCCCTACGCTGAATCTGGATCAAGAGACCAGAGATTCTCTTCTATGGTGGCTTTCTCGGCCACATCTGTCCAGGGGGATGCCCTTCAGCAGGCCAGACTGGACAATTGTAACTACAGACGCCAGCCTACTAGGTTGGGGCGCTGTCTGGAATTCCCTGAAGGCTCAGGGATCATGGACTCAAGAGGAGAGTCTCCTTCCAATAAACATTCTGGAATTGAGAGCAGTTCTCAATGCCCTTCTAGCTTGGCCTCAGTTAGCAACTCTGAGGTTCATCAGGTTTCAGTCGGACAACATCACGACTGTGGCTTACATCAACCATCAGGGGGGGACAAGAAGTTCCTTAGCGATGATGGAAGTATCAAAGATAATTCGCTGGGCAGAGTCTCACTCTTGCCACCTGTCAGCGATCCACATCCCAGGAGTGGAGAACTGGGAGGCGGATTTCCTAAGTCGCCAGACTTTTCATCCGGGGGAGTGGGAACTTCATCCGGAGGTCTTTGCCCAAATACTTCGACGTTGGGGCAAACCAGATATGGATCTCATGGTGTCTCGCCGGAACGCCAAGCTTCCTCGTTACGGGTCCAGGTCCAGGGACCCGGGAGCGGTCCTGATAGATGCCTTGACAGCACCTTGGACCTTCAGGATGGCTTATGTGTTTCCACCCTTCCTGATGCTTCCTCGTTTGATTGCCAGGATCAAACAGGAGAAAGCATCAGTGATTCTAATAGCGCCTGCGTGGCCACGCAGGACCTGGTATGCAGATCTAGTGGACATGTCATCCTGTCCACCTTGGTCTCTGCCTCTGAGACAGGACCTTCTAATTCAGGGTCCTTTCAAACATCAAAATCTAATTTCTCTGAAGCTGACTGCATGGAAATTGAACGCTTAATTTTATCAAAGCGTGGATTTTCGGAGCCAGTAATTGATACCTTAATACAGGCTAGGAAACCTGTTACCAGGAAGATTTACCATAAGATATGGAGTAAATACTTACACTGGTGCGAATCCAAGGGTTACTCATGGAGTAAGGTTAGGATTCCTAGGATATTGTCTTTTCTACAAGAAGGTTTAGAAAAGGGTTTATCTGCAAGTTCTTTAAAGGGACAGATCTCAGCTCTGTCCATCCTTCTACACAAACGTCTGTCAGAAGTTCCAGACGTTCAGGCTTTTTGTCAGGCTTTGGCCAGGATTAAGCCTTTGTTTAAGACTGTTGCTCCACCGTGGAGCTTAAACTTAGTTCTTAACGTTTTACAGGGTGTTCCGTTTGAACCCCTTCATTCCATTGATATCAACCTGTTATCTTGGAAAGTTCTGTTTTTAATGGCTATTTCCTCTGCTCGTAGAGTCTCTGAGTTATCAGCCTTACATTGTGATTCTCCGTATCTGATTTTTCATTCAGATAAGGTAGTTCTGCGTACTAAACCTGGGTTCTTACCTAAGGTAGTCACTAACAAGAATATCAATCAAGAGATTGTTGTTCCATCATTGTGTCCTAACCCTTCTTCAAAGAAGGAACGACTTCTGCACAATCTTGATGTAGTCCGTGCCCTGAAATTTTATTTACAGGCAACTAAAGATTTTCGCCAAACTTCTTCCCTGTTTGTCGTTTATTCTGGACAGAGGAGAGGTCAAAAAGCATCTGCTACCTCTCTATCCTTTTGGCTTCGTAGCATAATACGCTTAGCCTATGAGACTGCTGGACAGCAACCTCCTGAAAGGATTGCAGCTCATTCTACTAGAGCTGTGGCTTCCACTTGGGCCTTTAAGAACGAGGCCTCTGTTGAACAGATTTGCAAGGCTGCAACTTGGTCTTCTCTTCATACTTTTTCCAAATTTTACAAATTTGACACTTTTGCTTCTTCGGAGGCTGTTTTTGGGAGAAAGGTTCTTCAGGCAGTGGTTCCTTCCGTATAGAGATCCTGCCTGTCCCTCCTGTCATCCGTGTACTTAGCTTTGGTATTGGTATCCCATAAGTAATGATGACCCGTGGACTGACTACACTTAACAGGAGAAAACAAAATTTATGCTTACCTGATAAATTCCTTTCTCCTGTAGTGTAGTCAGTCCACGGTCCGCCCTGTTTTTTAAGGCAGGTCTAAATTTTTAAATTATACCCCAGTCACCACTGCACCCTATAGTTTCTCCTTTCTCGTTTGGTTCTCGGTCGAATGACTGGGTGTGACGTAGAGGGGAGGAGCTATATAGCAGCTCTGCTTGGGTGATCCTCTTGCACTTCCTGTTGGGGAGGAGTTAATATCCCATAAGTAATGATGACCCGTGGACTGACTACACTACAGGAGAAAGGAATTTATCAGGTAAGCATAAATTTTGTTTTCCATATAGCTCCCCCTCTAGCTCCTCTTTGCCGGCTCTAAGCACTAGGGTCTCTCTACGGGAGGGTAAAGTGAATGTGGTCCTTGGAGGCTATTTTTGGGAGAAAGGTTTTACAAGCAGTTGTACCTTCCGTTTAAAGGGTTACCTGCCTTGTTCCCTCCCTTCATCCGTGTCCTAAAGCTTTGGTATTGGTATCCCACAAGTAATGGATGAAGCCGTGGACTGGATACACCTAGCAAGAGAAAACAGAATTTCTTTCATGTAATTAACAAGAGTCCATGAGCTAGTGACGTATGGGATATACATTCCTACCAGGAGGGGCAAAGTTTCCCAAACCTTAAAATGCCTATAAATACACCCCTCACCACACCCACAAATCAGTTTTACAAACTTTGCCTCCAAGGGAGGTGGTGAAGTAAGTTTGTGCTAGATTCTACGTTGATATGCGCTCCGCAGCAAGTTGGAGCCCGGTTTTCCTCTCAGCGTGCAGTGAATGTCAGAGGGATGTGAGGAGAGTATTGCCTATTGAATGCAGTGATCTCCTTCTACGGGGTCTATTTCATAAGGTTCTCTGTTATCGGTCGTAGAGATTCATCTCTTACCTCCCTTTTCAGATCGACGATATACTCTTATATTTACCATTTCCTCTACTGATTCTCGTTTCAGTACTGGTTTGGCTTTCTACAAACATGTAGATGAGTGTCCTGGGGTAAGTAAGTCTTATTTTCTGTGACACTCTAAGCTATGGTTGGGCACTTTATTTATAAAGTTCTAAATATATGTATTCAAACATTTATTTGCCTTGACTCAGAATGTTCAACTTTCCTTATTTCCAGACAGTCAGTTTCATATTTGGGATTATGCTTTAATTATCATATTTTTCTTACCTCAAAAATTTGACTTTTTCCCTGTGGGCTGTTAGGCTCGCGGGGGCTGAAAATGCTTCTTTTTATTGCGTCATTCTTGGCGCGGACTTTTTTGGCGCAAAAATTCATTTCGTTTCCGGCGTCATACGTGTCGCCGGAAGTTGCGTCATTTTTTTGACGTTATTTTGCGCCAAAAATGTCGGCGTTCCGGATGTGGCGTCATTTTTGGCGCCAAAAGCATTTAGGCGCCAAATAATGTGGGCGTCTTATTTGGCGCCAAAAAATATGGGCGTCGTTTTTGTCTCCACATTATTTCAGTCTCATTTTTCATTTGCTTCTGGTTGCTAGAAGCTTGATGTTTGGCATTTTTTTCCCATTCCCGAAACTGTCTTATAAGGAATTTGATCTATTTTGCTTTATATGTTGTTTTTTCTCTTACATATTGCAAGATGTCTCACGTTGCATCTGAGCCAGAAGATACTACAGGAAAACCTCTGCCTGCTGGATCTACCAAAGCTAAGTGTATCTGCTGTAAACTTTTGGTAGCTATTCCTCCAGCTGTTGTTTGTATTAAATGTCATGACAAACTTGTTAATGCAGATAATATTTCCTTTAGTGATGTACCATTGTCTGTTGCAGTTCCCTCAACATCTAAGGTGCAGAATGTTCCTGATAACATAAGAGATTTTGTTTCTGAATCCATAAAGAAGGCTTTGTCTGTTATTTCTCCTTCAAGTAAACGTAAAAAGTCTTTTAAATGTTCTCTCTCTACAGATGAATTTTTAAATGAACACCATCATTCTGATTCTTTGGACTCTTCTGGTTCAGAGGATTCTGTCTCAGAGATTGATGCTGATAAATCTTCATATTTATTTAAGATGGAATTTATTCGCTCTTTACTTAAAGAAGTACTAATTGCTTTAGAAATAGAGGATTCTAGTCCTCTTGATACTAATTCTATACGTTTGGATAAGGTTTTTAAAGCTCCTGCGGTTATTCCAGAAGTCTTTCCTGTTCCTAATGCTATTTCTGCAGTAATTGCTAAGGAATGGGATAGATTGGGTAATTCATTTACTCCTTCTAAACGTTTTAAGCAATTATATCCTGTTCCGCCTGACAGATTAGAATTTTGGGACAAAATCCCTAAAGTTGATGGGGCTATTTCTACCCTTGCTAAACGTACTACCATTCCTACATCAGATGGTACCTCGTTTAAGGATCCTTTAGATAGAAAAATTGAATCTTTTCTAAGAAAAGCTTATCTATGTTCAGGTAATCTTCTTAGACCTGCTATATCATTGGCTGATGTTGCTGCAGCTTCAACTTTTTGGTTGGAAACTCTAGCGCAACAAGTAACAAATCGTGATTCTCATGATATTATTATTCTTCTCCAGCATGCTAATAATTTCATCTGTGATGCCATTTTTGATATTATTAGAGTTGATGTTAGATTTATGTCTCTGGCTATCTTAGCCAGAAGAGCTTTATGGCTTAAGACTTGGAATGCTGATATGGCTTCTAAATCAACTCTACTTTCCATTTCTTTCCAGGGAAACAAATTATTTGGTTCTCAGTTGGATTCTATTATTTCAACTGTTACTGGTGGGAAAGGAACTTTTTTACCACAGGATAAAAAGTCTAAAGGTAAAAACAGGGCTAACAATCGTTTTCGTTCCTTTCGTTTCAACAAAGAACAAAAGCCTGATCCTTCGTCCTCAGGAGCAGTATCAGTTTGGAAACCATCTCCAGTCTGGAATAAATCCAAGCCTGCTAGAAAGGCAAAGCCTGCTTCTAAGTTCACATGAAGGTACGGCCCTCATTCCAGTTCAGCTGGTAGGGGGCAGGTTACGTTTTTTCAAAGAAATTTGGATCAGTTCTGTTCACAATCTTTGGATTCAGAACATTGTTTCAGAAGGGTACAGAATTGGTTTCAAGATGAGACCTCCTGCAAAGAGATTTTTTCTTTCCCATGTCCCAGTAAATCCAGTGAAAGCTCAAGCATTTCTGAATTGTGTTTCAGATCTAGAGTTGGCTGGAGTAATTATGCCAGTTCCAGTTCCGGAACAGGGGATGGGGTTTTATTCAAATCTCTTCATTGTACCAAAGAAGGAGAATTCCTTCAGACCAGTTCTGGATCTAAAATTATTGAATCGTTATGTAAGGATACCAACGTTCAAGATGGTAACTGTAAGGACTATATTGCCTTTTGTTCAGCAAGGGAATTATATGTCCACAATAGATTTACAGGATGCATATCTGCATATTCCGATTCATCCAGATCATTATCAATTCCTGAGATTCTCTTTTCTAGACAAGCATTACCAATTTGTGGCTCTACCGTTTGGCCTTGCTACAGCTCCAAGAATTTTCACAAAGATTCTCGGTGCCCTTCTGTCTGTAATCAGAGAACAGGGTATTGTGGTATTTCCTTATTTGGACGATATCTTGGTACTTGCTCCGTCTTTACATTTAGCAGAGTCTCATACGAATCGACTTGTGTTGTTTCTTCAAGATCATGGTTGGAGGATCAATTTACCAAAAAGTTCTTTGATTCCTCAAACAAGGGTAACCTTTCTGGGTTTCCAGATAGATTCAGTGTCCATGACTTTGTCTTTAACAGACAAGAGACGTCTAAAATTGATTACAGCCTGTCGAAACCTTCAGTCTCAATCATTCCCTTCGGTAGCCTTATGCATGGACATTCTAGGTCTTATGACTGCTGCATCGGACGCGATCCCCTTTGCTCGTTTTCACATGCGACCTCTTCAGCTCTGTATGCTGAACCAATGGTGCAGGGATTACACGAAGATATATCAATTAATATCTTTAAAACCGATTGTTCGGCACTCTCTAACGTGGTGGACAGATCACCATCGTTTAATTCAGGGGGCTTCTTTTGTTCTTCCGACCTGGACTGTAATTTCAACAGATGCAAGTCTCACAGGTTGGGGAGCTGTGTGGGGATCTCTGACGGCACAAGGAGTTTGGGAATCTCAGGAGGTGAGATTACCGATCAATATCTTGGAACTCCGTGCAGTTTTCAGAGCTCTTCAGTTTTGGCCTCTTCTGAAGAGAGAATCGTTCATTTGTTTTCAGACAGACAATGTCACAACTGTGGCATACATCAATCATCAAGGAGGGACTCACAGTCCTCTGGCTATGAAAGAAGTATCTCGAATTTTGGTTTGGGCGGAATCCAGCTCCTGTCTAATCTCTGCGGTTCATATCCCAGGTGTAGACAATTGGGAAGCGGATTATCTCAGTCGCCAAACGTTGCATCCGGGCGAATGGTCTCTTCACCCAGAGGTATTTCTTCAGATTGTTCAAATGTGGGGGCTCCCAGAGATAGATCTGATGGCCTCTCATCTAAACAAGAAACTTCCCAGGTATCTGTCCAGATCCCGGGATCCTCAGGCGGAGGCAGTGGATGCATTATCACTTCCTTGGAAGTATCATCCTGCCTATATCTTTCCGCCTCTAGTTCTTCTTCCAAGAGTAATCTCCAAGATTCTGAGGGAATGCTCGTTTGTTCTGCTAATAGCTCCGGCATGGCCTCACAGGTTTTGGTATGCGGATCTTGTCCGGATGGCATCTTGCCAACCATGGACTCTTCCGTTAAGACCAGACCTTCTGTCTCAAGGTCCTTTTTTCCATCCGGATCTGAAATCCTTAAATTTAAAGGTATGGAGATTGAACGCTTGATTCTTGGTCATAGAGGTTTCTCTGACTCCGTGATTAATACTATGTTACAGGCTCGTAAATCTGTATCTCGAGAGATATATTATAGAGTCTGGAAGACTTATATTTCTTGGTGTCTTTCTCATCATTTTTCTTGGCATTCTTTTAGAATACCGAGAATTTTACAGTTTCTTCAGGATGGTTTAGATAAGGGTTTGTCCGCGAGTTCTTTGAAAGGACAAATCTCCGCTCTTTCTGTTCTTTTTCACAGAAAGATTGCTATTCTTCCTGATATTCATTGTTTTGTACAAGCTTTGGTTCGTATAAAACCTGTCATTAAGTCAATTTCTCCTCCATGGAGTTTGAATTTGGTTTTGGGAGCTCTTCAAGCTCCTCCGTTTGAACCTATGCATTCATTGGACATTAAATTACTTTCTTGGAAAGTTTTGTTCCTTTTGGCCATCTCTTCTGCTAGAAGAGTTTCTGAATTATCTGCTCTTTCGTGTGAGTCTCCTTTTCTGATTTTTCATCAGGATAAGGCGGTGTTGCGAACTTCTTTTGAATTTTTACCTAAAGTTGTGAATTCCAACAACATTAGTAGAGAAATTGTGGTTCCTTCATTATGTCCTAATCCTAAGAATTCTAAGGAGAAATCATTGCATTCTTTGGATGTTGTTAGAGCTTTGAAATATTATGTTGAAGCTACGAAATCTTTCCGTAAGACTTCTAGTCTATTTGTTATCTTTTCCGGTTCTAGGAAAGGCCAGAAAGCTTCTGCCATTTCTTTGGCATCTTGGTTGAAATCTTTAATTCATCTTGCCTATGTTGAGTCGGGTAAAATTCCGCCTCAAAGAATTACAGCTCATTCTACTAGGTCAGTTTCTACTTCCTGGGCGTTTAGGAATGAAGCTTCGGTTGACCAGATCTGCAAAGCAGCAACTTGGTCCTCTTTGCATACTTTTACTAAATTCTACCATTTTGATGTATTTTCTTCTTCTGAAGCAGTTTTTGGTAGAAAAGTTCTTCAGGCAGCGGTTTCAGTTTGAATCTTCTGCTTATGTTTTTTGTTAAACTTTATTTTGGGTGTGGATTATTTTCAGCAGGAATTGGCTGTCTTTATTTTATCCCTCCCTCTCTAGTGACTCTTGTGTGGAAAGATCCACATCTTGGGTAGTCATTATCCCATACGTCACTAGCTCATGGACTCTTGTTAATTACATGAAAGAAAACATAATTTATGTAAGAACTTACCTGATAAATTCATTTCTTTCATATTAACAAGAGTCCATGAGGCCCACCCTTTTTTGTGGTGGTTATGATTTTTTTTTTGTATAAAGCACAATTATTCCAATTCCTTATTTTATATGCTTCGCACTTTTTTTCTTATCACCCCACTTCTTGGCTATTCGTTAAACTGATTTGTGGGTGTGGTGAGGGGTGTATTTATAGGCATTTTAAGGTTTGGGAAACTTTGCCCCTCCTGGTAGGAATGTATATCCCATACGTCACTAGCTCATGGACTCTTGTTAATATGAAAGAAATGAATTTATCAGGTAAGTTCTTACATAAATTATGTTTTATGCTTACCTGATAAATTACTTTCTCTTGCGGTGTATCCAGTCCACGGCCCGCCCTGGCTTTTAAGTCAGGTAATAATTTTTTTGTTTAAACTACAGTCACCACTGCACCCTATGGTTTCTCCTTTTTCTTCCTAACCTTTGGTCGAATGACTGGGGGGTGGAGCTAGAGGGGGAGCTATATGGACAACTCTGCTGTGTGCTCTCTTTGCCACTTCCTGTAGGGAAGGAGAATATCCCACAAGTAATGGATGAAGCCGTGGACTGGATACACCGCAAGAGAAAGTAATTTATCAGGTAAGCATAAATTCTGTTTCTATGTGTACTAATGCACCTGCTGTCTCCTCTTTACAGATAGATGCAAAAAAATAATTGCTACTGCCATTTCGAAGGCCCTGGCTGCAGTACCTGCCTTAGAATAAATGAAAAATGTCAGTTCACATTTTACATTCTAATATAAAAAATGAGGGATATTTAGAGGGCGCTGCAAATGAGCTAAAAATATCTTGAATTTAAGGGATACTTAAAGGAGAAAATAGTGATTTGTCAATATATAATGGACCTATATGCGATCAAATTTTCGTGGAAAAATTACACCTTTATCATTAAAAGTATTTATTCATCATAATGTACAAATCGATTTAAGAAAATGATATAATGGACGTCTCCCAGAGATAAAACAATCCTAAAAACGGTTAACTGTGGTTGAGCACTATGTCATACCCAAAGCATAAAAAACTAACATATTAAAAGTAAACAGCCTCGCTATACAAACAAAACTTCTTGGGTGTTATACACAGAATTAATAGGCTAAGCACATTAATAGCAAGAGCGATATAATATACCACCAGAGAAAGTCTCTTTAAATGCCACTTTAAGATCTATTTAAAGAAAACGCCCGCTTATTGGACCATAGCAGAAACACTGTCTTTAACTTTAGAATTGCCCATACATTGAATGTGCAGATAAAAAACAGAATATCTTGGTTATGTGTTTTACCTTGGATCAGAGAAATACCGTCCCACAGGGTAAGTTATACTTTTTCACCTGCGTGAGCTGTAGTACATGCTCTGGTTCCTTACCACGGTACTCTTCCAGAGTGCTCCTGGCATCTCACACCGATCAGCTGTTATCGCTCACGTGACTTGTGCCTACGTCACGATAAGGATCCTCCGTGTAGCGGGTTAGCTCGCAGTAGAGTAAAGATACAATGTTATCTCTTTGTTTCTTCCTCTGGTGCAGTAACAAACTCCTGTTAGCAGATGTAGGCAATTGAACCCACTTGCACTTAGTGCTACTAGCATGCAAGTAGGATTTTAGTGCAAAATAGAATAAAATAACCCGGGTTATCGAAAAGTCCTCCAAAAAGAACACACTTAGGACAAGTGTAGTATTAACAGCTATTTTTCCCTTGATATTCACAGCCTTTTCTCATCAACGCGTTTCACCCTATGATGGGCTTTATCAAGATAAATTTTAGGCTAAAGTGAACATCATTTCTCCAACATAGGTGTGTCCGGTCCACGGCGTCATCCTTACTTGTGGGATATTCTCTTCCCCAACAGGAAATGGCAAAGAGCCCAGCAAAGCTGGTCACATGATCCCTCCTAGGCTCCGCCTACCCCAGTCATTCTCTTTGCCGTTGTACAGGCAACATCTCCACGGAGATGGCTTAGAGTTTTTTAGTGTTTAACTGTAGTTTTTATTATTCAATCAAGAGTTTGTTATTTTAAAATAGTGCTGGTATGTACTATTTACTCTGAAACAGAAAAGAGATGAAGATTTCTGTTTGTAAGAGGAAAATGATTTTAGCAACCGTTACTAAAATCCATGGCTGTTCCACACAGGACTGTTGAGAGGAATTAACTTCAGTTGGGGGAACAGTGAGCAGTCTTTTGCTGCTTGAGGTATGACACATTCTAACAAGACGATGTAATGCTGGAAGCTGTCATTTTCCCTATGGGATCCGGTAAGCCATGTTTATTCAGAAAGTAAATAAGGGCTTCACAAGGGCTTATTAAGACTGTAGACTTTTTCTGGGCTAAATCGATTCATATATTACACATATTTAGCCTTGAGGAATCATTTAATCTGGGTATTTTGGTAAAATAATATCGGCAGGCACTGTTTTAGACACCTTATTCTTTAGGGGCTTTCCCTAATCATAGGCAGAGCCTCATTTTCGCGCCGGTATTGCGCACTTGTTTTTGAGAGGCATGACATGCAGTCGCATGTGTGAGGAGCTCTGATACATAGAAAAGACTTTCTGAAGGCATCATTTGGTATCGTATTCCCCTTTGGGCTTGGTTGGGTCTCAGCAAAGCAGATACCAGGGACTGTAAAGGGGTTAAAGTTAAAAACGGCTCCGGTTCCGTTATTTTAAGGGTTAAAGCTTCCAAATTTGGTGTGCAATACTTTTAAGGCTTTAAGACACTGTGGTGAAATTTTGGTGAATTTTGAACAATTCCTTCATACTTTTTCGCAATTGCAGTAATAAAGTGTGTTCAGTTTAAAATTTAAAGTGACAGTAACGGTTTTATTTTAAAACGTTTTTTGTACTTTATCAAGTTTATGCCTGTTTAACATGTCTGAACTACCAGATAGACTGTGTTCTGAATGTGGGGAAGCCGGGGTTCCTTCTCATTTAAATAAATGTGATTTATGTGACACTGAAAATGATGCCCAAGATGATTCCTCAAGTGAGGGGAGTAAGCATGGTACTGCATCATTCCCTCCTTCGTCTACACGAGTCTTGCCCACTCAGGAGGCCCCTAGTACATCTAGCGCGCCAATACTCCTTACTATGCAACAATTAACGGCTGTAATGGATAATTCTATCAAAAACATTTTAGCCAAAATGCCCACTTATCAGCGTAAGCGCGACTGCTCTGTTTTAGATACTGAAGAGCATGAGGACGCTGATGATAATGGTTCTGAAATGCCCCTACACCAGTCTGAGGGGGCCAGGGAGGTTTTGTCTGAGGGAGAAATTTCAGATTCAGGGAAAATTTCTCAACAAGCTGAACCCGATGTGATTACATTTAAATTTAAGTTGGAACATCTCCGCGCTCTGCTTAAGGAGGTATTATCCACTCTGGATGATTGTGAGAATTTGATCATCCCAGAGAAACTATGTAAAATGGACAAGTTCCTAGAGGTCCCGGGGCTCCCAGAAGCTTTTCCTATACCCAAGCGGGTGGCGGACATTGTAAATAAAGAATGGGAAAGGCCCGGTATACCTTTCGTCCCTCCCCCCATATTTAAAAAATTGTTTCCTATGGTCGACCCCAGAAAGGACTTATGGCAGACAGTCCCCAAGGTCGAGGGAGCGGTTTCTACTTTAAACAAACGCACCACTATACCCATAGAAGATAGTTGTGCTTTCAAAGATCCTATGGATAAAAAATTAGAAGGTTTGCTTAAAAAGATGTTTGTTCAGCAAGGTTACCTTCTACAACCAATTTCATGCATTGTCCCTGTCACTACAGCCGCGTGTTTCTGGTTCGATGAACTAGTTAAGGCGATCGATAGTGATTCTCCTCCTTATGAGGAGATTATGGACAGAATCCGTGCTCTCAAATTGGCTAATTCTTTCACCCTAGACGCCACTTTGCAATTGGCTAGGTTAGCGGCGAAAAATTCTGGGTTTGCTATTGTGGCGCGCAGAGCGCTTTGGTTGAAATCTTGGTCAGCGGATGCGTCTTCCAAGAACAAACTACTTAACATTCCTTTCAAGGGGAAAACGCTGTTTGGCCCTGACTTGAAAGAGATTATCTCTGATATCACTGGGGGTAAGGGCCACGCCCTTCCTCAGGATAGGTCTTTCAAGGCCAAAAATAAACCTAATTTCTTCTGTTATGTGTGATCAGTCCACGGGTCATCATTACTTCTGGGATATAACTCCTCCCCAACAGGAAATGCAAGAGGATTCACCCAGCAGAGCTGCATATAGCTCCTCCCCTCTACGTCAGTCCCAGTCATTCTCTTGCACCCAACGACTAGATAGGATGTGTGAGAGGACTATGGTGATTATACTTAGTTTTTATGACTTCAATCAAAAGTTTGTTATTTTACAATAGCACCGGAGCGTGTTATTACTTCTCTGGCAGAGTTTGC